>NC_141873.1:123992102-124145275 GCF_056163025.1 Triticum urartu
CTCGGATGATGCTTGATGAGTACAAGACTCCAAGGAAGTTCTGGCTTGAAGCCATTGATACTGCATGCCACGTCATCAATCGTGTTTATCTTCACAAGCTTCTAAAGAAGACATCCTATGAGCTACTGACTGGTAACAAGCCAAACATCAGCTACTTCAGAGTATTTGGTGCTAGGTGCTGGATCAAGGATCCGCATCACACTTCAAAATTTGCACCGAAAGTACATGAAGGTTTAATGCTTGGTTACGGAAAGGATTCTCACTCCTACAGAGTCTTCAACCTCTTTCACTATAAAGTGGTTGAAACTTTGGATGTGCGGTTCGATGAAACTAATGGCTCGCAAAGAGAACACCGGCCAATTGTGCTAGATGAAGTCTCACCAAGTGAATCCATCAAGCTTATGGGTACTGGAGAAATCATACCTTCAGAGGATCAGGCTAAAGAAGAACTCATCATTTCTGCACCTAATCAACCCGAAGATAATGCACAGCCTGAAGTCAATGCCGACAATGAAGACAAAGATCAGCAAGAGCAAAGTCTTCGTCCAGTACATCCTTGTGTTGCAAATGATGTGCAGATTGAACAGATAAGCAATAGAATCAATGCACCTGTTCCGCTCACTCATTCAAGAGAAACACAACTAGAAAATTTCTGTTGGCACTTTGCATTTGTCTCTATATCTGAACCCAAGAAAGTTGCTGAAGCCTTCATGGAACCAGAATGGATTCAAGCTATGCAAGAAGAGCTTCAACAATTTGAGCTGAACAATGTGCGGGAACAGGTCAAGCGTCCTGATCCTCGCAAGCACAACATAATTGTCACCAACTGGATCTATCACAACAAACAAGATGAGCATGGTCAAGTTGTCAGAAACAAGGCTCGTCTTATTGCTCAAGGATACACTCAAGTTGAAGGGTTTGACTTCGATGAAACATTTGCTCCGGTGGCTAGGCTTGAAGCCATTCGCATACTGCTAGCCTATGCCAACCATCACAACATCCTCCTATACCAAATGGATGTGAAGAGTGCTTTTCTCAATGGCAAGATTGAAGAAGAAGTGTATGTTGCACAACCACCTGGCTTTGAAGACCCAAAACATCCTGACATGGTATACAAGCTCAATAAGGCATTGTATGGCCTCAAACAAGCCCATCATGCTTGGTATGGCACACTCAAAGACTTCCTGAAGAGCAAAGGCTTCAAATCCGGTTCCCTGGATCCCACTCTCTTCACGAAGACATACGATGGTGAACTGTTTGTGTGCCAGATCTATGTGGATGACATTATCTTCAGCTGCACTGACAAGAGATACAGTGATGAGTTTGGGCACATGATGCAAGAGCAATATCAGATGTCCATGATGGGTGATCTGAAATTCTTCCTCAATCTTCCAATTCGTCAGCACAGCAATGACATCTTCATATCTCAAGAGAAATACCTCAAAGATTGCCTGAATAAGTTTGGAATGCAAGACTGCAAAGGATACACGACGCCAATGCCAACCAAAAGTCATCTGGGCCCTGACGACAATGGTAAAGAGTTCGATCAAAAGGTATACCGCTCCATGATTGGTTCTTTACTCTATTTATGTGCATCTAGGCCAAATATAATGCTTAGCGTTTGCATGTGTGCCGGATTCCAAGCGGCACCAAAGGAGTCGCATCACATAGCTGTGAAGCGAATTCTTTGATATTTGGCTTACACCCCAACACTAGGATGATGGTATCCAAAGGGCTCAGAGTTTGATCTAGTTGGATTCTCAGATCCTGATTATGCTGGTGACAAGGTTGATTGCAAGTCCACATCAGGCACATGTAACTTTCTTGGACGATCTCTTGTCAGTTGGTCTTCGAAGAAGCAGAACTATGTATCTCTCTCCACTTCTGAATCGGAATACATTACTGCTGGATCTTGCTATGCTCGGCTTCTATGGATGAAGCAAACTCTCATGGACTACGGCATCCATCTGAAGCAAGTGCCACTTTACTGCGACAATGAAAGCGCCATCAAGATTGCCAACAACCTAGTCCAGCACTCAAAGACAAAGCACATTCAGATCCGTCGTCACTTTCTTAGAGATCATGTCATGAAGGAAGATATCAATATCATTCATGTCAACACCGAAGAGCAATTGGCAGATATCTTCACAAAGCCCTTGGATGAGAAAAGGTTTTGTAAATTGCGGTGTGAGCTAGATATCTTAGAATCCTCAAATGTCTTGTGATTGGACACACATCCTAACGCTTATGCATATTGATGACTTAGATGTGCAACACACGAAGTAACGTATATCTTCAATCAATGAAGACATACACTCTAAGTGTGAATACATTAATGCGGAATATGTCTTCGGAGCGCCACGATAATTGTGTGCTGTGTCCGGGTCTAATACTTCCTATACGGTGGGTAACGCCGCCACCACAATATCTTCGAAGGATTTCATGTGGCATCATAATTGCATAGTCTTCGCATTTGATTTGTCTTCAACATTATTTTAACTTCAAGGTTTATCTTCGCAATGTTGAGTTGGTCTGATATATATATATCCATGTTATGTCCTCTACAACATTCACTCATAGCTATATCTTCATGCTTGAATCCCAATGAGTTTGTAAGTGCATCTAGTGCCACCCCTAGTTGGTTTTAGAGTATTGACGACAAACCTGGTTAAGGGACTAATGTGTTTGTGAGAATTGCAGGATAACACAGGTAGGAGTCCCTCAATGATTTGGTTTTCCTACCAGAGATGACCCCTAAAAATGTATGAAGACATTGAAGACAAAGGTGGTATGTGAAGATATTCACATTGAAGACTATGACAAGAGAAGACATTGAGTGAAGACTATGGAGCATGAAGACTTAGTTGTTTCGTTGTTTCCTTTTCTTCTTTGTTGAGTCATAGGAACCACCGTACTGTTAAGTGGGGTCCAAGTGAACCAGTCAGAATGACTGAAGTGATGCTTAACCAAAATCCTATGTCTTCGAGTGAAGACAATGAGAGCAAATCTTATCCAGAGCTGGATAAGTCAGCTTTGCTTGTAGCCCAAGTAAAGTTGCCGTGTGTGTTTGAAATATGACCATTGGAACACGTGTCAGTTCCTTAGTGACCCAGGGTCATTTTGGAAACATCAGGTCGGGTTGCCTAGTGGCTATAAATAGCTGACCCCCTACACCATAAGTTGGTTGGCTGCTCAGAGTTAGTGCATGGCTTTTGTCGTTTGAGAGCAACCCACCTCGAAGCCTTTGAGAGAGAAATCCTTGCGAGGACAAAGCCCTAAACACCCAGAGCCAAAGAGTGTTAGGCATCACTGAAGTCTTCCTGTCTGTGTGATCTGAAGACTTATTACACTTGAGGACTGTGAATCCTCAGCCGAGTAGGCGTAGCGTTCTGAGCATCCAAGAGTCATTGTGGATCGCCAGTGAATGAAGTCTGTGAAGGTTTGGAAGTCTACCTTGAAAACTTACCAGAGTGATTGGGCGAGGACTGTGTGTCCTTAGCTCAAGGGGAATAAGTTGAAGACGCGGTCTTCTGAGTTAAATCTCAGCCTCCCTAACCAGACATACAGTTGTCACAGCAACTGGAACTGGTGCAACAAATCATTGTCTTCAACGAGCCACTGGTTCTATCCTTCCCATCTCCTTATTTGCAGTTAGTCCTTGTGAAGTCATTGCCTATTTGCATTATCTTTTTGTCTTCACTATGTGACTGCTTGTTCTGATTGGATTCATACTATCTTCCATCCTGATCCGTACTGCCTAGCTGCTATTAGTCTTTGTGCTTTCACTTCATTGAATACTTGACTATGGCTTGCCCAGTGTAGTCTACCTTCCGCTGCATGGTAATAGGATTATTTCTATTATTTGTCTATTATTTCACTTTATTGAGTACTTGACTACGCCTATTCACCCCCCTCTAGTCGATCACTAGCACTTTCAATTGGTATCAGAGCAAGGTACTCCCTTGTTATGTGTGATTTGGTTTAACCACCTGGAGTTTTAGCTATGTCGACTGCAGGGATAATCAAAGTCTTCGCTGCGTGCCCTGTCTTTGATGGAACTGAATATCCCTACTAGAAGAATAAGATGTGCATGCATCTTGTAGCCATTGATGTCGACCTGTGGTATGTCGTCAAGAATGGCGTTCCCAAGGCTGGTGAAGGTGTCACCGCTGCTGATGTCAAGAAGTTCGTTCAACTAGATTCCACTGCCAAGAACATCATCTGTGGTCATCTGACAAAAGGGCAGTATGGCCGTGTGAGTGCTCTGGAAACCTCTAAGCTAGTCTGGGACTGGCTCTCCAAGGTCAACGAAGGCATCTCAACCGAGAGAGATCAAAGGATCAGTGTCCTTCGCAACCTCTTCAACCGCTTCAAGAGAAACGACAATGAGAATGTTCAGCTCACGTTTGATCGACTCACTAACATCACAAATGAGCTTCAAGCTCTCGGTGCTACTGAGATCACCAAGCATGAAATCGTCAAGACACTTCTGAGATCACCTGACAGCTCATTTGACACCCTAGCCCTGATGATTGAAGAATGCCCTGACTTCAAGAGACTCGATCCGTCTGACATACTCGAAAGTCTCAACACACATGAGTTTCAGCTTTCTGAGAAAAGAGACATCTACGGTCCCAACTATGGCCGAACTCATGCCTTGAAGGCAAAAGTTGTTTCCTCATCTAAAGAAGAATCTAACTGCTGTTCTGATGATCCTGAAGACATTGGAAAGGAGCTTGCTATGCTTGTGAAGAAGTTCCAGAAATTCACCAAGAAGAAAGGCTTCAGAAAGTCCTCACGATACAGCTCAAGGAATGATGAAGCTTCTGCTCATGACTACAAGAATAGAACATGCCACAAGTGCAAGAAACCTGGTCACTACATCTCTGAGTGTTCACAGTGGGACAATGAGAACAACAAGAAGAAGAGCAAGGAATATGATTCTGACGACAAGAAGAAGAAGAAATACTCAAAGTATTCTTCCAAGTCTTCCTCAAAGTCTTCATCACACAAGAAGAGCTCATCTGGCAAGACTCGTGCGTTTGTTGGCAAGGAAATGGATTCAGAGAAGGAGTCTGCTTCTGAGGAGGCAGAGGTGGAGTCTGAGGAGGAGTCCGATTCTGGCGTTGCAAGTCTAGCTACAGCCTATGTTGCCAAGTCCATCTTCAACACTCAAGACAATGACTTCGTCACCGATGCTGATGCTAATGACAAGGACAACTCCGCTCCCACCTACTGCTTCATGGCACGCGGTGCCAAGGGTATGGCACCAGCTGCTTCAGAATGGATTATTGATAGTGGATGTACTAATCACATGACTGGTAAGCAAAGTCTTCTCATGGACTCAACCTTACGTCCATCTGACAAAAGTCACATCACATTTGCTGATACTGGTAAAAGCAAGGTATTGGGTCTAGGTAGAGTTGCAATCTCAAAGGATCAGCACGTGGATAAAGTGATGCTTGTTGAATCCCTTGGTTTCAACTTAATGTCTGTCTTAATGCTTTGCGATTTGAACATGATTGTGATATTCGGAAAATATCGTTGCCTAGTTCTAATGGAATCTGGCAACTCTCTAGTCTTTGCAGGGTATCGGAAAGATGATTTGTACATGGTAGATTTCTCAGCAGGACCACATCTTGCCGTATGTCTTCTTGCAAAAGCTTCAGAATGCTGGCTCATTGGGCATTGGGCATTACTCATGAGTTCTCAGCTCCGTACACGCCGCAGCAGAATGGCATCGTGGAACGCAAGAACAGAACACTCATTGAGATGGCTCGGACGATGCTCAATGAATACAAGACTCCAAGGAAGTTCTGGCCTGAAGCTATTGATACTACATGCCATGTCATCAACCATGTTTATCTTCACAAGCTTCTGAAGAAAACATCCTATGAACTCCTCACTGTTAAGAGGTCAAACGTCAGTTACTTTAGAGTATTTGGTGCCAGGTGCTGGATCAAGGATCCACATCACACTTCAAAATTTGCACCGAAAGCACAGGAAGGTTTTATGCTTGGTTACGGAAAGGATTCGCACTCCTACAGAGTCTTCAACCTATTTCACTATAAAGTGGTTGAAACTGTGGATGTGCGGTTCGATGAGACTAACGGCTCGCAAAGAGAGCACCTGCCAAATGTGCTAGATGAAATTCCACCCAGTGAATCCATCAAGCTTATGGGAACTGGAGAAATCATACCATCTGAAGTACAACCTGAAGAGGAAATTATCATCTCTGCACCTGATCAACCTGAAGACAATGCTCAGCCTGAAGATAATCCTTCAAACGATGACAATGCTCAGCAAGAGCAAAATCTTCGTCCAGTTCATCCTCGTGTTGCAAATGAAGTACATATTGAGAGTATAATCGATAGCATCAATGCACCTGGTCCACTCACTCGTTCAAGGGTAACACAACTAGCAAACTTCTGTGGGCACTTTGCATTCGTATCAATATCTGAACCCAAGAAAGTTGATGAACCCTTCATGGAACCTGAATGGATTCAAGCTATGCAAGAAGAGCTTCAACAGTTCGAGCTGAATAATGTATGGGAACCGGTCAAGCGTCCTAATCCTCGTAAACACAATATCATAGGCACTAAATGGATATATCGCAACAAGCAAGATGAGCATGGTCAAGTTGTGAGAAACAAGGCTTGTCTCGTTGCTCAAGGATACACTCAAGTTGAAGGAATTGACTTCGATGAAACATTTTCTCCTGTGGCTAGGCTTGAAGCCATATGCATACTGCTAGCCTATGCAAATCATCATAACATCACTACAAAAAAAGACACATCCGTGACATTTTGGGCTGAACGAATTTTTTTCTGTCATACATATGACACTTCTATGACGATAATTGTGACAAAACCCGGTATCATCATAGATGTGGTGGGCTCCTACTTCTATGACAAAAAATCATGACAGAAAATGGGCTTTTTGTCCTGGGCGGGCCGGAGACGCAGCTGCATGACATTCTTTGGGCCGTCCATGACGGAAAAAACCGTGGTAGAAGCGAGGGGGAGGAAAATTTCGGGGAGTTCCCAGTTACGGTGGGAGGTCGGGGCCGAGCGATGCGCGTTTCTCTTGTACACGTATGCACGTGTGTGCGAGGTGTTGGCTCTAACTGAACCCGAGCGAGGCGTTGGGCTCTAACTAAACCCGAGCGATTGCACTGCAGGCTATGCGTTATTGAACCCGAGCGATCGATCGATGGCTGTTAACTGAACCCGATCAAGCGATTCCTTCGCTACTGCTGCTAACTGAACCGATCGATGCTGCCTCTGGATGAACAGTGAGCGTTGCGGGGGGGGGGGTGGATGAACAGTTCCCGGTGGGGGTGGATGAACAGGACCCCGTGGTGTTGCCTCTGGATGAACAGGACCCCGATCGATCGAGCCGGTTGGGGCTGGATGAACAGGACCCCGTGGAGGGCTGGATGAACAGGACCACCCCGTGGAGGGCAGGATGAACAGTAGACGGTGGAGGGCAGGATGAACAGTAGCCAGTGGAGGGGTGGTTGAACAAGAGCCCGTGGAGAGGGCTGGTTGAACAGTAGCCGGTGGAGTAGCGCGCGGTGGAGGCTGGATGAACAGGAGCCCGTGGATGAATAGTCGCAGGTGGAGGCTGGAGGAGGTCAACGGTGGATGAACAGTAGCTCGTGGAGGCTGGAGGGGGTCGACAGTGGAGATGAACAGTATCCCGTGGAGTCCCGTTTTGTGGTACGCCACACCCCTCCCGATGAACAGGACCCCCGTTTCGACCATAGTGCTCCAACACAAGTCCGTTTCATCCATTTTGCGGTACGCCACACCCCTCCCGATCAATAGGACCCCCGTTTCGATCGTAGGAGGTCCGTTTCGACCGTAGGAGGTCCGTTTCCTCCGTTTTGCGGTACGCCAGACCCCTCCCAATGAACAGGATCCCGTTTCGAACATGGCCGGTCGAACACAAGGCTGTTTCCTCCGTTCTGCGGTACGCCAGGCCTCGTTTCCATCGCCTGTTCTGTCCAAGCCCTCCCGATGAACACGACGCATTCCGTTGCCTCCCCATGAACACGACGACGATGCTGTTTCTCCGTTCCGACCCAGCAATGTACACGAGCCCTGGCCGTACGTAGGCGCGAGTAGGCGTTCGAGACCCCGCCCGTATGTACACATACGTGGCCGTATTTTCTTTCTTGCACCCTGGCCGTTGTACGTACGTGTACATGCTACATGCGCGCCTCTACTACGACACGTGCGCGCCTCTACTACGACACGTGTGCCTCTACATCGACCAGTATGTACGTACACGTTCGCAACCAGAATGACAACGCTACATACGCTTCGACCAGGTGGATCCCGACTGTCAGGCACTTCCTTGCCTGTGAAGATGTAGCTGGTGGGTCCCAGCAGTCAGGGGGTGAATCGTTTTTTTTGCCCGGACGCACTTCTTTGCGTGCGAAGATGTAGCTGGTGGGTCCCAGCAGTCAGGGGGAAACGTTTTTTTCACGAAATACAGTGGCCCGTCCGATGGGTCCCAGCTGTCAGGTGGAGGAATCATTATTTTCCGCGTAATAAGGAGGCACTTCCTTGCTGCGGCCGTGGACCCAGCTGTCAGCCTCTCCAGGTACAGTCCACGTCCAATGGAAGTCATTCCATGACCACGTTGACCACGCCGCGTCGAGAGCACCAGGTCGGTGGACGATGGCGAGGCCTAGGAAGGGGACGACACGGAGGCAGGGAAGACTCGGCAGTTGTTTCCAACGCGGAGGGGAGTACAATTGTACGAGGGTTTACTGGTTCATCTACCGTTGCCGGAGAATAACAGCAGGTGTGGGTAAGTAGAGGGATGGCTAGGCCAGCGATGGGAGTACAGTCGGGCGGTGAGGCCTGCGCGGCAGCACAGCCGGCCGCGAGGAGGAGGGAGCAGGCAATCCCACCGGCCCTTGTTTGAGTGGCTGGAGCAGGAAGAGCAGAGACTGAAGAAGCACGACGGCCGTTGGATGGACATCCAACAGTCAGTGCCTGTGCGTCATCCTTTTTTTTAGGAAAGCCTCAAATCTATGGAAAACATCATACAACCCATCTGCCATTATTTCTAATAATTTACAGCCCATTTGCTAATTCTTAAGGTTTTTTTGGAGCCCATATTCTTTTTGTTAGCATTAAAGCCCATATTGTGGCAACAGTTCAAAAATTATACGAAATTTTGCATATTTCAGTGCGGTCTGAACTGTTTTTAATCTCGAAATTTCGACTCACATTCAAACTGATTTTAAAAATAAATGTATATCAATATAAAATCCAACAAATTCTCCACGCATAAAAATTAATGTAATTTAAAATCTTGAAATGAAAAAAAGCTATTTGAAACTAATTGCCAGTTTGATGTGTTTTAAAAATGTACATCCCATTTCTCATTACTGATAGGCCATTTTCTCGGCCAGCCGAATGAAAGCTCTCCTCGTCTTGAAAGATTTGCAGCCCAACAGGCCTGACAAAGCGACTTACTTGGCAAATCACAAAAAATGTGTTGTGGCCGTGGACCCAGTTGTCAGCCTCTCCACGTACAGTACTCTTCTGATGGAAGTCGTTCCTTGACCATGTTGACCACACCGTGCGGAGAGCACCACGGCGGTGGACGACGGAGAGGCCTAGGAAGGGGACGACGCGGTAGTGGAAGCCCGCGCGGAGAGGACTACGAGGGTTCAATGGTTCGGCTGCGGTGCGAGGCTGCCGTCGCCGCAGGGCCTGGCCAGCAATGGGAATAGTAGGGGCGGTGAGGCCTCTGCGGCAGCACAGCCGGCCACGGGAGGCAGGAGCATGCGGCACGACCGGCGCTACTTTGGCCGGCTGGAGCAAGAAGACTAGAGGTTGAAAAAGCACTACGGCCGTTGGATGGACATCATACGGTCATTGGAGCTAGAATCGTTCATATTGACTAAGTTGACAAAGCCCTTCGTCCCCGTCAACTTAGTAGGCCCACAAGTCATCCTCCCAGCAAGGTGGGTCCCAGCTAGCCGGGGGATTATTCATTTTTTTGTGCGTAATAAGGAGGCACTTCTGGTGGGTCCGAGCTGACAGCGGGGGGAACGTTTTTTTCACGAAATACGGTGGCCCGTCCGGTGGGTCCCAGCAGTCAGGGGGAAACAATTTTTTTCGCAAAATACTGGTGGTCCGTACGGTGGGTCCCTGCTGTCAGGTGGAGGAATCATTATTTTTTGCGTAATAAGGAGGCACTTCCTTGCTGCCGCCGTGGACCCAGCTGTCAGCCTCTCCGCGTACAGTCCACATCCGATGGAAGTCATTCCTTCCACGTTGACCACGCCGCGCTGAGAGCACCAGGGCGGTGGACGACAACGAGGCCTAGGAAGGGGACGACGCGGAGCCGGTGAAGACGCGATAGTGGATGCCCACACGGAGAGGAGTATGAGGGTTCACTCGTTCGGTTACGGTGTGAGGCTGCCATCGCCGCAGGGCCTGGCCAGCGGTGGGAATAGTAGGGGGCGGTGAGGCCTCCATGGCAGCACAGCCGGCCATGGGAGGCCGGAGCAGGCAGCACGACTGGCGCTGCTTTGGGCGGTTGGAGCAAGAAGACCAGAGGTTGAAGAAGCACTATGGCCGTTGGATGCACATCGTACGGTCACTGCAGCTAGAATCGTTTATATTGACTAAGTTGACAAAGCCCTTGGTACGTCAACTTAGTAGGCCCACAGGTCAGCTTCCGAAACGGTGCGCCCCAGATATTAGGGGGAGAAATCATTTTTTGGGTGGGTAAAGCTAGAATATCCAAGATTGAAGAAGAAGCACGGCATCCGTTGGATGGACATCCAACTGTTGGGGAACGTAGTAATTTCAAAAAAAATCCTACGCACACGCAAGATCATGGTGATGCATAGCAACGAGAGGGGAGAGTGTTGTCCATGTACCCTCGTAGACCAAAAGCGGAAGCGTTAGCACAACGCGGTTGATGTAGTCGAACGTCTTCACGATCCGACCGATCCAAGTACCGAACGCACGACACCTCCGAGTTCAGCACACGTTTAGCTCGATGACGTCCCGCGAACTCCGATCCAGCAGAGCTTCACGGAAGAGTTCCGTCAGCACGACGGCGTGGTGATAGTGATAATGTTGCTACTGACGCAGGGCTTCGCCTAAGCACCGCTACGATATGACCTAGGTGGGATATGGTGAAGGGGGGCACCGCACACGGCTGGGAAAGTTCAACTGATCAACTTGTGTGTCTATGGGGTGCCCCCTGGCCATGTATATAAAGGAGTGGAGGAGGGGGAGGGCCGGCCCTCTCTATGGCGCGCCCTAGGGGAGTCCTACTCCCACCGGGAGTAGGATTCCCCCTTTCCTAGTAGAACTAGGAGCCCTTCCAAGTAGTAGGAGTAGGATGGAAGGAAACGGAAGGGAAAAGGAGAAGGAAGGAAGGGGGCGCCCCCCCCCTCCCTAGTCCAATTCGGATCAGCCCATGGGGAGGGGTGCGGCCACCCTTTGAGGCCTTTCTCTTCTTTCCCGTATGGCCCATTAAGGCCCAATATGAATTCCCGTAACTCCCCGATACTCCCGAAAATACCAGAATCACTCGGAACCTTTCCGATGTCCGAATATAGTCGTCCAATATATCGATCTTTACGTCTCGACCATTTCGAGACTCCTCGTCATGTCCCCGATCTCATCCGGGACTCCGAACTACCTTCGGTACATCAAATCACATAAACTCATAATACAATCATCACAGAAACTTTAAGCGTGCGGACCCTACGGGTTCGAGAACTATGTAGACATGACCGAGACACGTCTCCGGCCAATAACCAATAGCGGAACCTGGATGCTCATATTGGCTCCCACATATTCTACGAAGATCTTTATCGTTCAAACCGCATAACAACATACGTTGTTCCCTTTGTCATCGGTATGTTACTTGCCCGAGATTCGATCGTCGGTATCTCAATACCTAGTTCAATCTCGTTACCGGCAAGTCTCTTTACTCGTTCTGTAATACATCATCCCACAACTAACTTATTAGTTGCAATGCTTGAAGGCTTTAAGTGATGTGCATTACCGAGAGGGCCCAGAGATACCTCTCCGACAACCGGAGTGACAAATTCTAATCTCGAAATATGCCAACCCAACAAGTACCTTTGGAGACACCTGTAGAGCACCTTTATAATCACCCAGTTACGTTGTGACGTTTGGTAGCACACAAAGTGTTCCTCCGGTAAACGGGAGTTGCATAATCTCATAGTCATAGGAACATGTATAAGTCATGAAGAAAGCAATAGCAACAAACTAAACGATCAAGTTCTATGCCAACGTAATGGGTCAAGTCAATCACATCATTCTCTAATGATGTGACCCCGTTAATCAAATGACAACTCATGTCTATGGCTAGGAAACTTAACCATCTTTGATTCAACGAGCTAATCAAGTAGAGGCATACTAGTAACAGTTTGTTCATCTATGTATTCACACATGTATTATGTTTCCGGCTAATACAATTGTAGCATGAATAATAAACATTTATCATGAAATAAGGAAATAAATAATAACTTTATTATTGCCTCTAGGGCATATTTCCTTTAGTCAATAATCTAGTTCACATCGCCATGTGATTTAATATCAATAGTTCACATCACCATGTGATTAACATCCATAGTTCACATCATCATGTGACCAACACCCAAAGGGTTTACTAGATTCAATAATCTAGTTCACATCGCTATGTGATTAACGCCCAAAGAGTACTAAGGTGTGATCATGTTTTGCTTGTGAGAGAAGTTTAGTCAACGGGTCTACCACATTCAGATCCGTAAGTACTTTGCAAATTTCTATGTCAACAATGCTCTGCACTAAGCTACTCTAGCTAATTTCTCCCACTTTTAATATGTATCCAGATTGAGATTTTGAATCATCTGGATCAGTGTCAAAACTTGCATCGACGTAACCCTTTACGACGAACCTTTTGTCACCTCTATAATCGAGAAACATATCCTTATTCCGCTAAGGATAATTTTGACCACTGTCCAATGATCTACTCCTAGATCACTATTGTACTCCCTTGCCAAACTTATGGTGAGGTACACAATAGATCTGGTACACAGCATGGCATACTTTATAGAACCTATGGCCAAGGCATAGGGAATGACTTTCATTCTCTTTCTATCTTCTGTCGTGGTCGGGCTTTGAGTATTACTCAGTTTCACACCTTGTAACACAGGCAAGAACTCTTTCTTTGACTGTTCCATTTTGAACTACTTCAAAATCTTGTCAAGGTATGTACTCATTGAAAAACTTATCAAGCATCTTGATCTATCTCTTGATGCTCAATATGTAAGCAGCTTCACTGAGGTTTTTCTTTGAAAAAGCTCCTTTCAAATACTCCTTTATGCTTTACAGAATAATTCTACATTATCTCCGATCAACAATATGTCATTCACATATACTTATCAGAAATGCTGTAGTGCTCCCACTCACTTTCTTGTGAATACAGGCTTCACCGCAAGTCTGTATAAAACTATATGCTTTGATCAACTTATCAAAGCGTATATTCCAACTCCGAGATGCTTGCACCAGTCCATAGATGGATCGCTAGAGCTTGCATATTTGGTTAGTACCTTTAGGATTGACAAAACCTTCTGGTTGCATCATATACAACTCTTCTTTAATAAATCCATTAAGGAATGCAGTTTTGTTTATCCATTTGCCAGATTTCATAAAATGCGGCAATTGCTAACATGATTCGGACAGATTTAAGCATAGATACGAGTGAGAAACTCTCATCGTAGTCAACACCTTGAACTTGTCGAAAACCTTTTTGCGAAAATTCTAGCTTTGTAGATAGTAACACTACTATCAGCGTCTGTCTTCCTCTTGAAGATCCATTTAATCTCATTGGCTCGCCGATCAATGGGCAAGTCAATCAAAGTCCATACTTTGTTCTCATACATGGATCTCATCTCAGATTTCATGGCCTCAAGCCATTTCACGGAATCTGGGCTCATCATCGCTTCCTCATAGTTCATAGGCTCGTCATGGTCAAGTAACATGACCTCCAGAACATGATTACTGTACCACTCTGGTGCGGATCTCACTCTGGTTTACCTACGAGGTTCGGTAGTAACTTGATCTGAAGTTACATGATCATCATCATTGGCTTCCTCACTAATTGGTGTAGTAGTCACAGGAACAGATTTCTATGATGAACTACTTTCCAATAAGGGAGCAGGTACAGTTACCTCATCAAGTTCTACTTTCCTCCCACTCACTTCTTTCGAGAGAAACTCCTTCTCTAGAAAGGATCCATTCTCAGCAATGAATATCTTGCCTTTGGATCTGTGATAGAAGGTGTACCCAACATATTCTTTTGGGTATCCTATGAAGATGCACTTCTCCGATTTGGGGTTGAGCTTATTAGGTTGAAACTTTTTCACATAAGCATTGCAACCTTAAACTTTAAGAAATGACAGCTTAGGTTTCTTGCCAAACCATAGTTCATACGGTGTCATCTCAACGGATTTAGATGGTGCCCTATTTAATGTGAATGTAGCTGTCTTAATGCATAACCCCAAAACGATAGTGGTAAATCGGTAAGAGACATCATAGATCGCACCATATCTAATAAAGTACGGTTACAACGTTCGGACACACCATTACACTGTGGTCTTCCAGGTGGCGTGAGTAGTGAAACTATTCCACATTGTTTTAACATAAGGCCAAACTCATAACTCAAATATTTTCCTTCCGCGGTCATATCGTAGAAACTTTTATTTTTGTTACGATGATTCTCCACTTCACTCTGAAATTCTTCGAACTTTTCAAAGGTTTCAGACTTGTGTTTCATCAAGTAGATATACTCATATCTGCTCAAATCATCTGTGAAGATCAGAAAATAATGATACCTGCCGTGAGCCTCAATATTTATCGGACCACATACATCAGTATGTATGATTTCCAACAAATCTGTTGCTTGCTCCATTGTTCCGGAGAACGGAGTCTTAGTCATCTTGCCCATGAGGAATGGTTTGCAAGCATCAACTGATTCTTAGTCAAGTGATTCCAAAAGCCCATCAGCATGGATTTTCTTCATGCACTTTACACCAATATGACCTAAACGGCAGTGCCACAAATAAGTTGCACTATCATTATTAACTTTGCATCTTTTGGTTTCAATATTATGAATATGTGTATCACTATGATCGAGATCCAACGAACCATTTTCATTGGGTGTGTAACCATATAAGGTTTTATTCATGTAAACAAAACAACAATTTATTCTCTTACTTAAATGAATAATCGTATTGCAATAAACATGATCAAATCATATTCATGCTCAACGCAAACACCAAATAACACTTATTTAGGTTCAACACTAATCCCGAAAGTATAGGGAGTGTGCGATGATGATTATATCAATCTTGGAACCACTTCCAACACACATCTTCACTTCGCCCTTAACTAGTCTCTGTTCATTCTGCAACTCCCGTTTCGAGTTACTACTCTTAGCAACTGAACCAGTATCAAATACCGAGGGGTTGCTACGAACACTAGTAAAATACACATCAATAATCTGTATATCAAATATACCTTTGTTCACTTTGCCATCCTTCTTATCCGCCAAATACTTGGGGCAGTTCTGCTTCCAGTGATCAGTCCCTTTGTAGTGGAAGCACTTAGTCTCAGGCTTAGGACCAGACTTGGGCTTCTTCACTTGAGCAACAACTTTCTTGCCGTTCTTCTTGAAGTTCCCTTTCTTTCCCTTTGCCCTTTTCTTGAAACTAGTGGTCTTGTTAATCATCAACACTTGATGCTCTTTCTTGATTTCTACCTTCATCGATTTCATCATCATGAAAAGCTCGGGAATCGCTTTCATCATCCCTTGCATACTATAGTTCATCACGAAGTTCTACTAACTTGGTGATGGTGACTAGAGAATTCTGTCAATCACTATTTTATCTGGAAGATTAACTCCCACTTGATTCAAGCGATTGTAGTACCCAGACAATCTGAACACATGCTCACTACTTGAGCTATTCTCCTCCATCTTTTAGCTATAGAACTTGTTGGAGACTTCATATCTCTCAACTCGGGTATTTGCTCGAAATATTAACTTCAACTCCTGGAACATCCATATGATCCGTGATGTTCAAAATGTCTTTGAAGTCCCGATTCTAAGCTGTTAAGCATGGTGCACTAAACTATCAAGTAGTCATCATATTGAGCTAGCCAAACGTTCATGACGTCTGTATCTGCTCCTGCAATAGGTCTGTCACCTAGCGGTGCATTAAGGACATAATTCTTCTGTGCAGCAATGAGGATAAACCTCAGATCACGGATCCAATCCGCATCATTGCTACTAACATCTTTCAACTTAGTTTTCTCTAGGAACATATCAAAAATAAAACAGGGGAGCTAAACACGAGCTATTGATCTACAAGATAGATATGCTAATACTACCAGGACTAAGTTCATTATAAATTTAAGTTCAATTAATCATATTACTTAAGAACTCCCACTTAGATAGACATCCCTCTAATCTTCTAAGTGATCACGTGATCCAAATCAACTAAACCATAACCGATCATCACGTGAAATGGAGTAGTTTTCAATGGTGAACATCACTATGTTGATCATATCTACTATATGATTCACGCTCGACCTTTCAGTCTCAGTGTTCCGCGGCCATATCTGCACATGCTAGGCTCGTCAAGTTTAACCTGAGTATTCTGCGTGTGCAAAACTGGCTTGCACCCGTTGTAGATGGACGTAGAGCTTATCACACCCGATCATCACGTGGTGTCTGGGCACGACGAACTTTGGCCACGGTGCATACTCAGGGAGAACACTTTTATCTTGAAATTTAGTGAGAGATCATCTTATAATGCTACCATCAATTAAAGCAAGATAAGATGCATAAAAGATAAACATCACATGCAATCAAAATATGTGACATGATATGGCCATCATCATCTTGTGCCTTTGATCTCCATCTCCAAGACATCGTCATGATTTCCATCGTCACCGGCATGACACCATGATCTCCATCATCTTGATCTATATCAATGTTTCATCACATGGTCGTCTCGCCAACTATTGCTCTTGCAACTATTGCTATCGCATAGCGATAATTGTAAAGCAATTATTTGGCGCTTGCATCTTATGCAATAAAGAGACAACCATAAGGCTTCTGCCAGTTGCCGATAACTTCAACAAAACATGATCATCTTATACAACAACTTATATCTCATCACGTCTTGACCATATCACATCACAACATGCCCTGCAAAAACAAGTTAGACGTCCTCTACTTTGTTGTTGCAAGTTTTACGTGGCTGCTATGGGCTTAGCAAGAACCGTTCTTACCTATGCATCAAAACCACAACGATAGTTTGTCAAGTCGGTGCTGTTTTAACCTTCTCAAGGACCGGGCATAGCCATACTCGGTTCAACTAAACTTGGAGAAACTGACACCCGCCAGCCACCTGTGTGCAAAGCACGTCGGTAGAACCAGTCTCGCGTAAGCGTACGCATAATGTCGGTCTGGGCCGCTTCATCCAACAATACCGCCGAACCAAAGTATGACATGCTGGTAAGCAGTATGACTTATATCGCCCACAACTCACTTGTGTTCTACTCGTGCATATGACATCTACGCATAAAACCTGGCTCGGATGCCACTGTTGGGGAACGTAGTAATTTCAAAAAAATTCCTACGCACACGCAAGATCATGGTGATGCATAGCAACGAGAGGGGAGAGTGTTGTCCACGTACCCTCGTAGACCGAAAGCGGAAGCGTTAGCACAACGCGGTTGATGTAGTCGAACGTCTTCATGATACGACCGATCCAAGTATCGAACGCACGGCACCTCCAAGTTCAGCACACGTTCAGCTCGATGACGTCCCGCGGACTCCGATCCAGCAGAGCTTCACGGAAGAGTTCCGTCAGCACGATGGCGTGGTGATAATGATGATGTTGCTACCGACGCAGGGCTTCGCCTAAGCACCGCTACGATATGACCGAGGTGGGATATGGTGAAGGGGGGCACCGCACATGGCTGGGAAAGATCAACTGATCAACTTGTGTGTCTATGGGGTGCCCCCTGGCCACGTATATAAAGGAGTGGAGGAGGGGGAGGGCCGGCCCTCTCTATGGCGCGCCCTAGGGGAGTCCTACTCCCACCGGGAGTAGGATTCCCCCTTTCGTAGTAGAACTAGGAGCCCTTCCAAGTAGTAGGAGTAGGAGGGAAGGAAAGGGAAGGGAAAAGGAGAAGGAAGAAAGGGGGCGCCCCCCCTCCCTAGTCCAATTCAGATCAGCCCATGGGGAGGGGTGCGGCCACCCTTTGAGACCTTTCTCTTCTTTCTCGTATGGCCCATTAAGGCCCAATATGAATTCCCGTAACTCCCCGGTACTCCCGAAAATACCAGAATCACTCGGAACCTTTCCGATGTCCGAATATAGTTGTCCAATATATCAATCTTTATGTCTCAACCATTTCAAGACTCCTCGTCATGTCCCCGGTCTCATCCGGGACTCCGAACTACCTTCGGTACATCAAATCACATAAACTCATAATACAATTGTCATGAAAACTTTAAGCGTGCGGACCCTACGGGTTCGAGAACTATGTAGACATGACCGAGACACGCCTCCGACCAATAACCAATAGCGGAACCTGGATGCTCATATTGGCTCCCACATATTCTACGAAGATCTTTATCGGTCAAACCGCATAACAACATACGTTGTTCCCTTTGTCATTGGTATGTTACTTGCCCGAGATTCGATCGTCGGTATCTCAATACCTAGTTCAATCTCGTTACCGGCAAGTCTCTTTACTCGTTCTGTAATACATAATCCCACAACTAACTTATTAGTTGCAATGCTTGAAGGCTTTAAGTGATGTGCATTACCGAGAGGGCCCAGAGATACCTCTCCGACAATCGGAGTGACAAATTCTAATCTCGAAATACGCCAACCCAACAAGTACCTTTGGAGACACCTGTAGGGCACCTTTATAATCACCCAGTTACGTTGTGACGTTTGGTAGCACACAAAGTGTTCCTCCGGTAAACGGGAGTTGCATAATCTCATAGTCATAGGAACATGTATAAGTCATGAAGAAATCGATAGCAACAAACTAAACGATCAAGTGCTATGCTAACGGAATGGGTCAAGTCAATCACATCATTCTCTAATGATGTGACCCCGTTAATCAAATGACAACTCATGTCTATGGATAGGAAACTTAACCATCTTTGATTCAACGAGCTAGTCAAGTAGAGGCATACTAGTGACACTCTGTTCGTCTATGTATTCACACATGTATTATGTTTCCGGTTAATACAATTGTAGCTTGAATAACAAACATTTATCATGAAATAAGGAAATAAATAATAACTTTATTATTGCCTCTAGGGCATATTTCCTTCACCAACGGCTACTGCTCCTAGAACCGTGTGTTGACTATAAGTTGACAAAGCCTTGCATACGCGTCAACTCTGTTTTTTAGGGGACGCGTCAACTTAGTAAGGCCAGAAGTGTGTGGCAGAAAACTTATAGCCCATTTGAGATTTGTAAGAATGTGTAGCCCATTTTTGAATTCTAATGGAATTTACTACAACCCATTTACAGTTTGTTAAAAGTACAGCCCATTTCAACCAACCGTTCAAAACAGAATTCAATAAAATTTCCCACATTTTGATGGGATCCAAAATATTTTTATCCCAAAATTTCTATTCAAATTAAATACAATTTCAATATAAATTTATATTACATAAAAATCCAATGAAACATTGCGCTCGCAACAATTAATGAAATTAAAATTTTCAATATCCAAAAATAATATTTTATAAAGTAATCACGTGTTTGGTGCATTTTTTATAGTTACTGCACGGTTTTTGTAATTACATCCCATTTATTATTTCTTAAAGCCCATTTTCTTGTTAAGCCTAATGCATCCCTCCTAGGAAAGATTTGCAGCCCAGCGGGGCGGAGAATAACAACTTGACCTTGCCTGGGTATTCCTAAAAAAAGTATAGCTGGGCTAGCCATTTTCAGCTTGAAAAAAAATTAATATCTTGGTTGGATATCTAGCCTGGGCTAGACGGACCACAGCCCGCCTAGTTAATACCTGCAGCGATATTTTCGTTGTTGTTTAGAGGAGAAAAATTAATATCTGGGCTAAACATCGAAAAACTCTGAAGTGCTCACACCTCAAAAACACAAATACTGCTCGAGCTGCTTGGTCCTAGCTGTCGGCCGCTTCTTGTGCAATTCTCTCGTTTATTGACTAGTACAACATAGGTTGACAATGGTGTGGGACCGTGATGTCAGGAAACCAGGGGGAAGCAAAATAAATAACTCCAGCGAGCGCTTCCACCTCTGCCTCGTTGTCTCCCGTGGAAACCCATTTCCTCCCTTTTTTTTGCTCGGGCAAGGACCAATGCATGCAGCACGTCCATGCGGTTATTAGGCAAGAAATAAAAGCGCTTTGCATGCTATGAATTACGATGGACTGCATGGGTAGCTAATAAGGCATCCTCTTAACTACTGTGATTAAATGTTGTATTTAGAAGAGAGAAATATTCTTCTTTTCCACCAATCTGCTTGCACCTAGGTCATGATGCACCTTCCAATACGACTTATTCACCTAGACGGAGGCACTTGCGTACGTAGGCTATGGAACTGGTGGGTCCCTGAGGGAGTCCTGGAATAGGGGGTGTCCGGATGGCCGGACTATACCTTCAGCCGTACTCCTGGACTATGAAGATACAAGATTGAAGACTTCGTCCCGTGTCTGGAAGGGAGTTTCCTTGGCGTGGAAGACAAGCTTGGCGATACGGATATGTAGATCTCCTACCATTGTAACCGACTTTGTGTAACCCTAACCCTCTCCGGTGTCTATATAAACAGGAGGGTTTTTGTCCGTAGGACAACATACACAACAACAATCATACCATAGGCTAGCTTCTAGGGTTTTGCCTCTCCAATCTCGTGGTAGATCTACTCTTGTACTACCCATATCATCAATATTAATCAAGCAGGACGTAGGGTTTTACCTCCATCGAGAGGGCCCGAACCTGGGTAAAACTTCGTGTCCCTTGCCTCCTGTTACCATCCGGCCTAGACGCACAGTTCGGGACCCCCTACCCGAGATCCGCCGGTTTTGACACCGACATTGGTGCTTTCATTGAGAGTTCCTCTGTGTCGTCGCCGTCAGGCTCGATGGCTCCTATGATCATCAATAGCGATGCAGTCCAGGGTGAGACCTTCCTCCCCGGACAGATCTTCGTCTTCAGCGGCTTCGCACTACGGGCCAATTCACTTGGCCATATGGAGCAGATCGAAAGCTGTGCCCCTGGCCGTCAGGTCAGATTTGGAAGCTTAAACTACACGGCTGACATCCGCGGGGACTTGATCTTCGACGGATTCGAGCCACTGCCGAGCGTGCCGCACTGTCACGATGAGCATGATCTAGCTCTGCCGCCGAACAGTGCCCTGGAGGCCGCACCCGCATCGGCTTCGACCCTTAATTCGGAGCCAACTGCGCCGATCGAGGATGGGTGGTTGGATGGCGCCTCGGGGGCTGCGATCCCAACGGCGATCGAGCCGAAAATCAGCCCCGCACTCCGTGAGACTCGTGACTCCAAGGAGCCGGACTCCTCTCCGGACTCCGAACCCTCCGCGCCCTTGCCGATCGAATCGGATTGGGCGCCGATCATGGAGTTTACTGCCGCGGACATCTTCTAGCACTCGCCTTTCGGCGCTATTCTGAAGACACTAAAGTCTCTCTCTTTATCAGGAGAGCCCTGGCCGGACTACGGTCAGCAAGGTTGGGGTACGAACGATGAAGAAATTCAAAGCCCACCCACCACCCACTTTGTAGCCACTGTCGATGATTTAACCGACATGCTCGACTTCGACTCCGAAGACATCGACGGTATGGACGCCGATGAAGGAGACGATGAAGAACCAGCGCCTATCGGGCCCTGGAAAGCCACCTCATCATATGACATACACATGGTGGACACCCCAAAAGAAGGAGATGGTGATGGAACAGCGGAGGATGACCCCTCCAAGAAACAGCCTAAGCGCCGGCACCAGCAGCGCCGCTCAAAATCCCGCCAAGACAAATACGGCGATTCCAGCACGGGAGATAATAACACTCCGGAGAGTGCCGAAGAAAACCCCCTCCCGCAAGATTCAGCACAGGAGGATGGAGAAACCAGCCCTCATGAGAGAGCGGCAGACAGAGAGGTCGAGGATGATAATTATATGCCTCCCTCCGAAGATGAGGCAAGCCTCGACGATGACAAATTCGTCGTACCAGAGGATCCCGTCGAGCAAGAGCGTTTTCAACACAGGCTTATGGCCACGGCAAGAAGCCTCAAGAAAAAATAGCAACAGCTTAGAGCTGATCAAGATTTGCTAGTCGATAGATGCACTGAAGTCCTTGCGGCCGAAGAGCATAAACTCGAACGCCCCTCCAAGAGCTACCCAAAGCGCAGGTTGCTACCCCGGTTAGAGGAGGAAGCACTTGATACGGCCGACCGGCCACCTCGTGGCCGCGACAGAGAGGCCTCTCGGTCCTCCACTCAAGCCGCACCCCGTACCAAGGCAGGGGAAAATGCGCCAGACCTGCGAGATATGTTGGAGGACAAGGCAAGGCAAACAAGATCGATCTACGGATCGCGTGGGCGCCCCACGACTCGAGACAATAACCGTCACGCCAGACATAAATCCGGTAGGGCCGAACATAGTAGACAAAGCTCATTGGAGCTACGTCGTGATATAGCCTAGTACAAAGGCGCCGCACACCCACTATGCTTCACAGACGAAGTAATGGATCATCAAATCCCCGAGGGTTTCAAACCTGTAAACATCAAATCATATGATGGCACAACAGATCCTGCGGTATGGATCGAGGATTATCTCCTTCATATCCACATGGCCCGCGGCGATGATTTCCACGCCATCAAATACCTCCCACTCAAGCTTAAAGGACCAGCTCGGCATTGGCTTAACAGCTTGCCAACAGGATCAATCAGTTGTTGGGAGGACCTGGAAGCCGCATTCCTCGACAATTTCCAGGGCACTTATGTGCGACCCCCAGACGCCGATGACGTAAGTCCCGTAATTCAGCAGCCAGAGGAATCGGCCAGGCAATTCTGGACATGGTTCCTAACAAGGAAAAATCAAATAGTTGACTGTTCGGACGCTAAGGCCCTAGCAGCCTTCAAGCACAATATCCGTGACGAGTGGCTTGCCCGGCACCTTGGACAGGAAAAGCCGAAGTCTATGGCAGCACTCACGACACTCATGACCCGCTTTTGCGTGGGAGAAGACAGCTGGCTTGCTTGTAGCAACAATATGACCAAGAACCCTGGTAATTCGGATACCAGGGACAGTAGTGGCAGGTCACGTCGCAACAAGCAGAAGCGCCGCATTAACGGCGACAATGCTGAGGATACGGCAGTTAATGCCGGATTCAGAGGCTCTAAATCCGGTCAGCGGAAAAAGCCATTCAAAAGGAATCCTAGGGGCCCGTCCAGTTTGGACCGAATACTCGACCGCTTGTGCCAGATACATGGCACCCCGAAAAGCCGGCCAATCACACCAACAGGGATTGTTGGGTGTTCAAGCAGGCAGGCAAGTTAAATGCCGAAAATGAAGACAAGGGGCTGCATAGCGATGACGACGAGGAGCCCTGGCCGCCGAACAACAGTGGACAAAAGGGTTTCCCCACACAAGTGTGGACGGTGAACATGATATACACAACCCACGTCCCCAAAAGGGAGCGGAAGCGCGCGTTAAGGGACGTATACGCGGTAGAGCCAGTCGCCCCAAAGTTCAACCCATGGTCCTCCTGCCCGATCACCTTTGATCGAAGGGACCATCCCACTAGCATCCGTCATGGCGGATTCGCCGCATTGGTTCTAGACCCAATTATTGATGGATTTCATCTCACTAGAGTCCTTATGGACGGCGGCAGTAGCCTGAACCTGCTTTACCAGGATACAGTGCGGAAAATGGGCATAGATCCCTCAAGGATTAAGCCCACCAAAATGACCTTTAAAGGCATAATACTAGGTGTAGAGGCCAACTGTACAGGCTCAGTCACACTTGAAGTGGTCTTCGGATCTCCGGATAATTTCCGAAGCGAGGAGTTAATCTTCGACATAGTCCCATTCCGCAGTGGCTATCACGCACTGCTCGGGCGAACCGCATTCGCCAAGTTCAATGCGGTACCGCACTACGCATACCTTAAGCTCAAGATGCTAGGCCCTCGAGGAGTAATTACGGTCAATGGAAACACCGAACGCTCCCTCCGAACGGAGGAGCACACGGCGGCCCTTACAGTGGAACTACAAAGCAGCCTCTCCAGGCAGTTCTCCAGTCCGGCCATTAAACGACCGGACACCATCAAGCGCGCCCAGAGTAACCTACAACAAGACTGCCTGGCACGATCCGAGCAGGCGTAGCAATGCGGCCCCAACCCCAGCCCTCGCAAAAATGCGACACCAGTACTTCGCGTACATAACTACGCTCTAGAAATACCATGGGTACAGGGGGAGGGGCTCCATCACGGCACGCCCGAAACATGGCTTAAACCGCACCAGGGGCTGCCGATTTTTTAATTTTCTCTTACTTTCAGGGCTCCACTCTTCGAAAGGCCTGTTCGGCAGTTCAATTGCCACACAAACGATGCAAGAACCAGGGAAGCAGACAAGCCACGCCGCATTACGAAACTCCCAGGTGGTCTCTATCACGAGCAGTATACCTGTTTCGCATACTATTCCGCAGCTTGCCCCTGGAACGGACATGTTAAATAGTCCAACCTTTTGCTTATCGCATTATTTGTATCGTTCTGCTTTGATCGCAACCCTCTTTAATAAACAATGCCTAGCTTTTGTCTATTTTTGCATTACTCTTTTTTAATATATGTTCCTTAATGACATGTTGCACCCGTACACTTTGGTACGGCCAAAATACGCCAGGGGCTTCAGTACCCCTCAACATGGTGTGAGAAGTCTGAACACTTTAACAAGTGTGGCACCCCGAACTTATAGCATTATATGCATCGGCTCCGAATCATGTCTTGGGTCAGTAGTTGGGTTTGCCCGCCTCCTATGTTTTGGTGCCTTACGTTCCTCTATATCGGCTAAGGTAGCACTAGGAGAACCACTGCGATTGTGCCCCAGTTGAGCTGGGTCGAGCACCTCAGTGGAGAAAGCTAAAACTGACTGTCATGATGAAGAGAGAGCTGGTCGCTGTTCGAGAGGTTTTTCGAGTCCCTAAAGACTTATGCCGCTTAGAGCGAGGAGTCGGCTCTATCCGGCCAAGGCGTGGATAGCGCCCCGAACTCGGTCTTCCGAATACCAGGGGCTTCGCCGAAATTTAAAATTATAGAATTCTATGGCTAAGTGAGAGTGTTCACGCATTATAGTTCGATTGCCTTGTTCATTGGGCTGAGCGCCTCCCTCGAAGGACCCAAACATGGGAAAAAGAGCGCTCAGGTTTATCCCCGAACACCCCAGCACTAGTGGCACGGGGGCAGAAGCCGACGACTCGCCATCTCTCAGAATTGATAAAGAGCCGCACAGAAGGTAATATTTTAAATTCCAACAGCATTGCTTAGCGCATATGAACAAGTTTTCGGTGCACAGGACAAAACAAGCAAGTTTCACTCAAAAATTACATGCCTAGAACATTCATCCGCCACAAGGCAGGCATCCTTCAGAACATCCTTATAATAATTCTCGGGCTTGCGATGCTCTTTTCCCGGCGGTGGCCCGTCCTTCACAAGCTTCTCAGCATCCAGCTTGCCCCAGTGCACCTTAGCACGGGCAAGGGCCCTACGGGCACCTTCAATGCAGATGGAGTGCTTGATGACTTCGAGCCTTGGACAGGCCTCCACCAGCCGCTGCACCAGCCCGAAATAACTCCCTGGCAAAGCGTCTCTAGGCCACAGCCGAACTATGAGGCCCTTCATGGCCTGTTCGGCCACCTTGTGGAGCTCGACCAGTTGCTTCAGCTGGTCCCTCAGGGGCACGGGGTGTCCGGCCTCAGCATACTTAGACCAAAACACCTTCTCTATTGAGCTGCCCTCCTCGGCTCGATAGAATGCAGCGACATCGGACACACTCCGGGGAAGATCTGCGAACGCTCCTGGAGAGCTCGGGATTCGGGTAAGTAACAAGTAACTCACGTTTATGTGTTTGCTTTGCATAAAGAATGCCTTACCTGCCGCTATCTTCTTCGCCTCATCCAACTCCTGGAGGGTCTTCTGGGATTCGGCCTTGGCAGACTTGGCATTTTCAATAGCCACCGCGAGCTCGGACGCTCGCGTCTTTGAGTCAAGCTCCAAACTCTCATGTTTTTCCATGAGAGCCTGGAGCTCTTGCCGCACCTTGCCAACCTCGGCCTCATACTTCTCCCGCTCGGTGCGCTCCATGGCCGCCCTCTTCTCGGCCTCGACCAGCGCTTGCTTAAGGGTCGCCACCTCAGACGTGGCCCCTACAATAGCCACGATGATCCTGTGATTTCTTGCAATTGCACTTTTATATATATATATTTAAAACAAGGTATTTCTTACCTTCCTTCTCCTCGAGCTGCTTCTTGGCACGCCCGAGCTCTCTCTCTGACTGCTCGAGGTTCTGCTTTAGCGTGTCCACTTCCGTAGTCAGTACGGCGGACGCCAGCAGAGAAGCCTGCATACGCATATTGACTCCTTTTTGTTAGACACCTGCGAATTTCATTTTGATCCTCTATTCGGCTTTTCTTCCCGAACACCAAATAGAGCATCAGGGGCTACTGTCTATGCGGTAATATTATTTACACATTTTTTACTTACCTCAAAGCCTGTTAAAAGGCTAGTACAAGCTTCAGTCAGTCCGCTCTTGGCGGACTGAACCTTCTGGACCACCGCACTCATAATGGTGCGGTGCCCCTCGTCGATGGAGGCGCCTTTGAGCACCTCCAACAGATTGTCCGGCGCCTCCGGTTGGACGGGGGTCCCCGGCACGGTGGGCTTGCTCCTCTTGGAAGGAGGTCGCCCGCCGGACTTTGGAACCTTTGAAGGTTCCGGAGCGGTGTCCGGCCTAGGGCCAGACTTGGAGCCCTGGGGGGTTCTGTCCCCTTCACTCCTGGGGTCCGGGAGGTCGCCTGGCGGCACCTCCAGGACCACCTCCTCCCAGATTGGAACCTGTTGGGACAACACTTTGGTGTCGTCCGTAGGGCGGGGGGAGGAAGCCGTCGAATGCGAATTCACATCCGACGAGTCCAGTGAACCGCTCGACGACGCGTCGAGCCGGTCTTTGGGTGGGCTACATAAACATATTCGACATAAGGGAAAGCTGTGCAATAAAGGAATACTATGAATTACTCGGGTATCCGGATACTTACGATTTAGCCAGGGGCTTGGCCCTAGGCGGCCACTCCTCTCCGCCATCGTCGGCGTCGGTGGAGTTGTCCGGAGGAAGGGTTTTCCCCTTCTTGGACCCTTCGGCCTCCCCAGCTGGGGCGGCCTTCCTTTTCTTTCCTTCCCCCGCTGGAGGGGGAGGGGTCTCTTCTTCCTCCTCCTCGTCTTCATGGGAGGAGTGCGTCTTGGAGTCGTCGGATGAGGGATCCGACACCTCCAGGCACCGGGCACTCTTTCGAGTCACCGTGGACCTCTTCTTGGCCTTCTTCTCCGGCACCACATGGGGTGCCGGAACCAGCAGCTTCGCCAAATGAGCGTCCGCTGGGCCTTCGGGCAAAGGAGCCGGACAGTTGATCTGTCCAGATGTCTCCTGCCAATCTTGTCAAAGGTAAGGGAGCTTAGATCCCGCATGGAGTCAAACTATGAAAAACTAATACCCTGTAAAAGGAAAAAAAACAGCTTACCGCATGAGCGTGACGCTGCGTACTGAATCCGCGATCCTCGGTAGCGGATGCGGGGGCCTCAGCGCCCTTGAAAAGCACCTTCCAGGCATCTTCGTACGTCGTGTCGAAGAGCCTGCTCAGAGTTCGGTGTCGCGCCGGGTCGAACTCTCACAGGTTGAAAGCCCGTTGTTGACACGGGAGGATCAGGCGGATGAGCATAACCTGGACTACGTTGACAAGTTTGAGCTTATTGTCCACCAGGGTTTGGACGCATATATGGAGTCCGGTCAGCTCTCCTTTTTTACCCCACGACAGGCCCATCTCCTTCCAGGAGGTGAGCCGTGTAGGGGGTCCGGATCGAATCTCGGGGGCTGCGACCCATTCGGGGTTGCGCGGCTCGGTGATGTAAAACCACCCCGATTGCCACCCCTTCAGGGTCTCCACAAAGGAGCCCTCGAGCCATAAGATGTTGGGCATCTTGCCCACCATGGCGCCTCCGCACTCCTCCTGGTTGCCGCGCACCACCTTCAGCTTGACATTGAAATTCTTGAGCCATAGGCCAAAATGGGGGCAGATGCGGAGGAAAGCCTCGCACACGACGATAAAAGCCGAGATGTTGAGGACAAAGTTCGGGGCCAGATCATGGAAATCCAGGCCATAGTAGAACATGAGCCCCCGGACAAATGGGTGAAGAGCGAAGCCTAGTCCGCGGAGGAAATGGGGGAGGAACACCACCCTCTCATGGGGCCTAGGGGTGGGGATGAGCTGCCCCTTTTCGGGAAGCCGGTACGCGATGTCATTAGACAAGTATCTAGCCTTCCTTAGTTTTTTGATGTGTCCCTCCGTGACGGAGGAGACCATCCACTTGCCTCCTGCTCCGGACATGGCTGGAGAAGGTTGAGGTGGGGAGTGCGGACTTGGGCGCTGGAGCTCGAGTGCGCGGGAATGGATAAGCAAGGGAGGAAGAAGGCGTAGGTGAAAAGGTGGATCCTTATCCCCTTATATGGGTGGACGCAACTACGTGTCCCAACCAGCCTGGTAAAACTCGCTTATCTCCAAGCGCCGTAATCAATGGCGCGGTTGGATTACCCACGCCCGTATTGATGAGAATCCCGGAATAAGGGGACACGATCTCTGCTTTAACAAGACTTGCCAAGGAAACCGCCTCGCATGACGCGCTGAGGTGGGATAATAAAATGACACGGATAAAGGCTTGGCCGTGGTGTGTCACACTACGGAATACGTCAGCAGATTAGATTTGTGTAAATGTTATTCTCTCTATGGCAATATGTGTAAACTTATTTTGCAGAGCCGGACATTATCTTTGTGTTCAAAATCTTCTATAAAGTACTTGGAGGAGGAACCCGCCTTGCAATGCCGAAGACAATCTGTGCGCCGGACTCATCGTCATTAAAGCCTGGTTCAGGGGCTACTGAGGGAGTCCTAGATTAGGGGGTGTCCGAATGGCCAGACTATACCTTCAGCCGGACTCCTGGACTATGAAGATACAAGATTGAAGACTTCGTCCCGTGTCCGGAAGGGACTTTCCTTGGCGTGGAAGGCAAGCTTGGCGATACGGATATGTAGATCTCCTACCATTGTAACCGACTTTGTGTAACCCTAACCCTCTCCGATGTCTATATAAACCGGAGGGTTTTAGTCCGTAGGACAACATACACAACAACAATCATACCATAGGCTAGCTTCTAGGGTTTAGCCTCTCCGATCTCGTGGTAGATCTACTCTTGTACTACCCATATCATCAATGTTAATCAAGCAGGACGTAGGGTTTTACCTCCATCAAGAGGGCCTGAAACCTGGGTAAAACATTGTGTCCCCTGCCTCCTGTTACCATCCGCCTTAGACGCACAGTTCGGGACCCCCTACCCGAGATCCGCCGGTTTTGACACCGACAGTCCCCGCTGTCATCCTCTCCAAGTAAAGTCATCTCCTCGCCCGCGCGCACTTTCCGCCCGAAACAGTCAGCGCTGCCCGCCCCGCTTCTTGGTGCAGGCTATTGCTCTGCCTTCAAAAGACACAAGTGTCGTCCGTCCGTCCATCTGCCGCCCACATTAATGATACGCGGTTGCCGAGGCGGCTACTCCGGCGCCACACATCCGTCCCTCCGCCCGCCCACCATTGCTATATAAACTGCTGTGCCGGCCATAGCCGCAGTCATCTGCATCTGTTCCCTTTCTCCTGTCCACACCACTACTGCCCACCATGGCTTCCTCATGCTTCAGCGCTCTTCGGGACGGGCGGACGACGGACCACAAGGAGATGGTAGCCATTTCTTCTGATCGGCTGGCCGGCAGCCAGCTGGAGGATGACGACGTCCCAATGGAGAACATGGTAGTCGACGATCCGGCGCCAACCCCCTCCTCCGTGCCATCCTCGCCGGTGCATTACACCATGACCATCGGCGAGGCCCGTGCCCAATATATGGACAGTGTGAGGAAGATGCGTCAGAAGCAGTTCCGGGAGGCGCAGGCCGACACCGCCTACAACCACCATCGCCTCCAGGAGCATCTGCAGGCGGAGGAGCAGATCGTCGCGGAGCGGGCGGAGCAGGAGGCGCTGCTCGACTCGTATGGCTCCGCCCACAAGGGCCGCCTCGAGCGCTGGCAGGAGCGCATGCGGGTGGCGGAAGCTGCGGCCGCCTACAAAGAGGCTAGCAAAGAGGGCGATGAAGCGGGCGAGGCGCTGTTTGGCGAGACCGAGGATGAGGCAGAGGACAATGCCGGCTCCGACGAGTCCCCGCTCTGCTGGCGTCGACGAGGCCCTGCTCCGCTGAGGCCCCGCGGCACCAACAACGAGGCAGGGGACACCGCCGGCTCCGCCGAGGCCCCACCCCGCCAACAACGAGGCAGAGGACATCGCCGGCTCAGCCGAGGCCCCACCCTGCCGGCAACGCGGGGGAGGATTTCCACCGCTCCGCTGAGGCGCCGCCCGCCGGCAACGAGATAGAGGACATCGCCAGCTCCGCCGAGGCCGCGCCACACAGAAAACGAGGAAGAGTAGAACACGGTAGGTCGCCGCCACTCGGGTCCAAGTAAGGCCACTGCTGCTACCCTCCTGTTGAAGCCAAGCTAGGCGGGTTGACCATTGACGGCCGGTTAGCTTCTTGGCGGCGACGTGGAGTCGGGGAGTTCTGCTGGAGAATAACGCTGCTTCTACTTAACTGCTGGTGCAGTTGGCTGACTGATACGTGGGCCCAACAGGCCACATGTCAGTTACATAACTACACTTGCAGTTAAGTCACTGAAGCTTCTGTTCGGCTCAGCGGGACACAGGTGGGTAGCTTCGGTTAATTAATTATACGTCCAACGCACCCCTTTTTAGTTGAAGAATGTATGAAATGTAATGAAATCTGGCATGTTTATATGAAATCCGACCGTGTATGAATGAATTTATTTTGATTAGTTTGTATTCCTGTATCACTGGCATTGGATGAACATGCAAAACAATATGTACTAGCATTCTTCCCAGGGTGATCACCTCGTTTGCAGCAGTTTCACATGTACTCCCTCCGGTCCTTTCTAGTCTGCATACAAGTTTTGTCTGCAGTCAAAGTATCTCTACTTTGACCAATCTTATACAAAAAAGTATGCACTTTCACAATGTGTGAAGTAAATAGGAACAGAAGGAGTACGAAGAGTTTGAGCAGATTTTTAGCGTTTTGATACATTGCAATCAAACACACAGGCCTAGCAATTCATAGAGAAAATTCAAAAAAATCGATGATTATGCATCTCAGCGACTCACATGTCAGAGGCAATATTTACTTCACAACTAAAGAATAAAGAAAAAATTGATCGACGCTGCTGACAGCAAGGGCGTCCCATTCGAAAATATCAAATGCATGTCTTGCTAAAATCAATGAGAAAAATTTGACAAGGTTGTCCCATTCCAAAATATCAAATGCCTACGATTGTGGAATGGGCAGGGTTTGCCATCAGTTCGGACATTTACATGGCACCTCGTGCTAAATAAACCAGCTATTCTTTTTGTGCAGTTCCACCAAAATCAACCAAATTCGCGCGTAGCTTGTATGATATCGCCCTTATATGTCGCAACGCCTTGAACTTATCGGCACCTCCTTTCTTGTGGTGGAAATGAATGATTCGATGTATTCATGAACATTTTGTGCAGTTCCCATTGAAATCAAGCTGAGCACCCCTGTTTGCACAAATACAAAAAATTGATTAGTATAGAGCAAATTGTACTATGAATTGACAGTTTCAACAGGCACATACATGGTCGATGTAGAGCACACTTTTAGAAAAATGGAGCTCACCAGAAAGAATCCTAGAACAACATTGTACTCGCGCATCAGAGCAAAAAATGGAGATTTTGTCAGTCCTTCTGAGCTGAAGTTAGTTTGGTCTTGTGGGGAGTAATGTAACCATCCTTCAACTGCTCCTTCTGATGATAAGATAGACAGGGCTTCTTCATCCTGGAATAATCTGAACTAGTCACTTCACGTACTCCATATTCTTCTTCAGAGGAGGATGATCCTGTTGTGCAAAGACAAGAGGACTATTAAATTCTAGCATCACTGTTTTCTTGAAAAAAAGGAAAGGAAATATTTAAAACATCACAGATGAAGCACTTCTCAAGGACAATACCACTTTTTCATGACAGCACTGGGAGTTGATTTTTGTTTTTCTTCCCCTAGTTCTTCCCCTTCATCACTTGCTTCAATAACAAACAAGCTTCGCCTTCAATGTAAGATTTGGCATGTCAATTAAGGAGCACAAGTATAGTACTAAACTTAATTTTTTGATGAAAGTGGCAAAATACAGGCCAGCAGTTGTGAAATATCCTTATCTTACCTCAATGGGATATTACGGTGCACATACAGATTGGAAGTCTTGTCTCCATTTGTGCAGTTCACTAAAATCAAGCAACATTATTGTACAAGTAGCACAACATATGAATGCACACTGCAGAATCATGTGAAAGAAGGCTAGTACTAACCTCTCATGATGCGGAATTCAAACAACTCACAATAAGAAGATTTGAACCAAATCCGCCTTAACAGACAGGAAGTAAGATCTCCTCTTATGCAGTTCCACTAAGATCAAGCAATCAAGCAACGTTGTCGGTGTGACATTTTGGTTGAACTGCACAAAACACTCTTAAAACAAAAGTGTTGTATGCAGTGCAACAAAAGGTCACAATGGCAACGAGGTGAAGCAGATAACCCTGTTTACACAGAGGTGCAAAGAAAACAATTAGTGGTCAATAACGGTGGATGCCATAGAAGCCAACAAAAATAAGCATCTACCTTATCTAAATGGGAAAGAAAGCAAGACAGTAGCATTTCTCAAACGGTGGCATTGATTAATATTAAATAGATATTATATTAACAATAAAATTCGTTAAACATGTAATTTGCTTTTAACTGTGGCATTGCATCAATTTTCTAGTGGCATTATTAGAGGGTGTTTGTTTACAGGGACATTTTGGTGTAGGGACTAAAAAAACTCCGTGTCAGTCCCATCTAAACCAATGAGGAGGGACTTTTAGGGACTAAAAGTGGGCATTTCAGACTAAAGAAAGAAGACCCCGAGGGAGTCTTTTTGGGACTTTTTCCAACAGTTGCCCCTGCCACGCATCGCACCTTGTCTCTATTAGTTCATTACTAGGGGTAACATGGTCTTTCAGCATGTCATTTAATAACCTCTAGTCCATGTTTAGTCCCTGGAACCCAGCAGGTAGGGACTAGGGAGTTTTTAACCAAACAGGGCCTTAGATTAACAACAGCTAATGAGTTGCACGGGACAGTGGACGCACCAGCACCATGTGCATCTACTGATGTACTGTGGTCATGCACAGTCTGTTGCAACAAAGAACAAGCAACCAAGGAGCATATTTGTGTTGGTCCCAGTTTTGTTATCTTTAGACACCTTTCCCTATGTGAGCGCAACACATCTAGTCCTGCTCAAACTCTACAGCCTTGTCCCTTCCTTTCCTTTTTGAACTAGTACTTTCGCCCCTTCCTTTCCTCTTTGAACCACGTCCTAGATTTATGCGATACAACTTTCCCCAGTACTTTCCCCCATTCCTTTCCTCTTTGAACCACGTCCTAGATTAATGCTATACAACTTTCCCCCTTCATTTCCTCTTTGAACCACGTCCTAGATTCATGCTATATACAACTTTTTCCACTACTTTCCCCCACTCCTTTCCTCTTTGAACCACATCCTAGATTCATGGTATACATGCAGCTAGAGCAATGCATGTGGAGTAAGTAAATTATACCTTAAGGTTCTTGGGGCGTGGTTCGGTGGGCGACGGGACGGCGGCGAAGAAGAAGGGGTCGGAGGCCCTCCCGCGCCGCCGTTGGGTGGAAAGTGAGCAGCTACGCCGGTAGTCCCTCGCCGATGGCGACAGCGTTAAGCCTCCTTCCCTTCCCGGCGGACGGATCCTGCCGGCTCTTTAAGCAGCAGTGAGGGGAGAGAGAGGCCAAGGAAGTCTTGTTTAGATCTGGAGAGGGCGAGAGAGTGTGAAGAGAGCAACTACAAGCGCTGAGGCTCCAGCGGGAGAGGGCGAGAGAGTGAGCGAACAGGCTAACCAGCTACACAACCCTCCCGTTATGTTCAATGAGAGGGAAATAACCTTTTATACATTCCTGCATTCGTGTGACAAGCATGCCGTGTTTTTTTGTGTGTGTGGGAGTCATTGGGATTTCAATCATAATTGTGTCATGTGGCTTTGGTGGTAAGACTATCCACAGTGGTGCAGAAAATAATGCAGCCTTAGTCACCTTACCTCTCTCCATGTAGTACGTTGGGTCCCACCAGTCAGAGGGTGAAACAAGCAAATTAATAAGAAAAATTAAAAGCGCCAGCGGTGTATCTTACCTCACACATCTCGCTACTACTCGGGAACACTGTCCAATTGATCCCTCTGTTCGCTCATGTACTACTTTAAGTGAATCCTTATTATAACATGCACACAAATTTTGGCCACTTGTATTCGACTTAAGTCAGTGTGCCACCGTATCTCGTATACTTACTACTCCCTCCGTCTAGGTGTAATAAGTCACGTTAGAAGGTGCAACGGTACCAAGGTGCGTGCGTGTGTGTATGTGTGTGTGTGTGTTTAACACCATGTGTGTGTTAGAGAGAGCGACAGATCGACCTACTCCTACAGAGAGATGTTGTGTAGTGTACGATTTTAGCCGCGAGAGTCGGTGCATCCTCTCGTTTGCGGGCATGTCCGGTAGGGACATGCGGACAGCTACCACGCCCACTCCTGACCAGCCTGTCCCACCCAAAGCCCCTCCATCACCCGCGCGCGCTTCCCGCCCGAAACGGTCAGCGCCGCTCCAAAGAATCGGTGCCGCATTCATGCCCGGGCAGAGCGGACGCGACCTCTCATTGGCGCAAGAGTGATGGTTGCTTCGTCCGTCCAACTTACTGCTGGGTCTATGTGATTTGACAGCTCATTGGTCTTTATTACTGAGGTGGTAGGACTGCTGGATGTCCCACGCTTTCGGCGAAAGGAGGTATACTACTACTACTAGATTACAATTTTCTCCATTCTTATAGCGGAGGCGTGCAAGAGCAGTGAAAACACGCAGGCTCAGTGACTACATGGCCCACCTCACACTACTATCACCGTGCGACACCTAACTCTTTACATAGTACTCCCTCCGTTCCTAAATATTACTAGATGAGTCCCCGCGCGTTGGCGCGGAACAGCAGTATATCTCTCTGCGCAAAATTATCGATTTCATATAACAAAAAAAACTCTATAACCGCATGACAAATGTGGTAGCCAAACTAAATAAACTCCCATCATCATTTAGATCATCCCATGTAAGGAAAAAAGATCAGCCAACTCCTGAACTCCTACTGCATAATGGGATTATATTTTTCTTTTTGACATGTTAATGGGACTTAAAATCTCACTTACATGCATGCTACCGGTGCATGCTTGCATGCAGACATGTTGATGTGATCTAAAACCCACTGACATGCATGTGGCACGGTATTTTTGCATGCTTGCATGTGGCTTAGTGCGGAGCCTCTCAACGTCAAGATCAGACGGCTATTATGGACTGATTTACTTCATCTAACGGCTACATCAATTTTGATGACGTGGCTCAAGGAGAGGATAGAGAATTCCTAGTAGTGGGGGCTAGCTATTACTAGTAGATATAAGTCTTTGTAGAGATTCCACTACATACGGAACAAAATGAATGAATCTACACTTAAAATGCATCTATATACATCCGCATGTTGTTCATGGTGAAATCTCTACAAAGACTTATATTTAGGAACGGAGGAAGTACTAGTATAGTACGTACTGTAATTTATCAGCAAGATAAATTTGTACAATGCTATGAAGCTTCCAGCTTCTGTTACATGTATCTTGCGTCCAAGGTTGCCCGTTGCAACATTTCATCAAATACAAAGGAGACTAACATGCATGCAATTGCATCTCAATGATTGACAGTTCATAGCAAATATGTACTCCCTCCGTTCCAAAATAAGTTTCTCAACTTTGTGCAAACTTTAGTACAAAGTTGTACTACTACTAAAGTTGACACTTATTTTGGAACAGAGGCAGCTAAAGAAAAAAACGATCCATGCAGTCCCTAGCCCTTGAACAGTGAACCCTGACCAGGCTTCAATTTGCTGGCAACGTTCGAGCTTCTTAATAAATGAAGTTTGCAACCTTTTGACCATCGGATCATTTTGTACAGTTTCACCAAAATCGAGATGAGCATCCCTGTGGCAAAGAAATTGAACAAGCGTGATTAGAATAAGATTACTGGGACTAGTTGATGAGACATAAACTCATCACAAATACAGTACATAGAAGCCAGTAGTGGTGCAAGCCGGCTATAAAGGGAGTTGTACCTGAGGTACATAGCTCAACCTTGAGGAGGGCGGCGGGAGGCGGCAACTGCCCATGCTGCGGCAGTGAGCAAGGGACGAAGGCAACCTCACCGGCTTTGTGAGAGAGAACGGTGGGGACCCCTGATCGGGACGTGCCGACCGTGGGTTTTCACCGTCGGCGACGGCCACCGCATCTACACTAAGCATCCACCCCTTCCCCAAGCGGACGTGATCCGACGGGATGTTAGAGATGTGGCCACAGTCGTTTTGTGCGAGAGAGTGTGAAGAGAGCAACCCCAGCAAGCAACCGTGTAGGCTGGCCCGTCCTGACTATGTACTCCTTTTCTCTCCATATGAACCTATCATATTGCGTACGTGCCACTGAAGAAAAAAACTTTATTTATAAATGACGCGGCACCTACTACTAGTTCTCCCATAACCTCGCGCTTGGCATCTCCAAAATATTGACCTTGCGATTGGCTCTTCGCCTCTCCGGGAAGTCGAGCAATAATAGTAGTGCAGTATATATTGTTCTGGCTATATGAGACCGAATGAATTGCTGCACGTCCACCACGTGGGCGAGGGTCGAGGGGCGAGGGAGAGTGCTACATACGGAGCAAAATGAGTGAATCTACACTCTAAAATACGTCTATATACATCAGTGTTTGGAGTATGTACTAGTAGTTCATATTGAAATCTACTAAAGGAAATATATATTCCAAACAATATGATATAATCTCTATCACCAAGGTAGTAGGGACGAGGAGTAAACGGAGGGATTAGTAAATTTTTCTCCTCGTCCTGCGAGCCACCGCGCGCATGGGCGAGGGAGCGGGCGTAAGGCATAGTAAGCAAGCTTCACCTCATCCCGCGAGCCACCGCGCCCGTGGGCGGGGGAGACGGCGTACTAAGGAAGCTTCTCCTCGTTCTGCGAGTTGACGGGACACATCAAATATACTCCAGTGTATAGAGCCTTGCCTCTAAGGTAGGCCCCACATGGTTTGCCTCTTTTTTTAACAAAACACGTCAAGTCACAATTTGTTTGTTCACCCGTGGTAGACGATCCTCCCTCCACCAAGTGGACAACCAGTACACGTGCCAAATTACCACGTGGGCTGCCTTTTTCGTACAGAAATGAGCTCCACCGTGTACCCGCGCGGGTGTGGTTGGGAAAGAGACGGGAGTACGTGCGTCGTGCAAGCACCTCTTCTCTTCGTGCACGTTCCCCACCTACGTGGGTGTGTGAGAGAGATACAAACCGCATTCATGATTGTTTTTTGTTTTGGGGTGGGGGGTTGGGTGGGGGGTTGATTTCATGAAATATTTGTGGGAATATGTGTCGATGACATCTCAAACAAAATTTTGCATGCAATGTGTGTGAAATGGAGGCCTATCCATATCATACATAGAGGGTCGGGCAATCCACGAGAAGAGAGGGAGGGGTCATAGCTATCGATAGAGTCGAAGAGAGGATCAAGTGGGTGGGTGCGAGATCGATGAATAGAGCCATCGAAATTGTGTGTGTGTACAAGTCAAAGATATAGGGCGACTGGCCTACCGGAACGTTAGAGGGCACACGTCAAGTTTGTGTGTGGCAGGGAGACATGACTAGAGCGCTCGATGTATCGGTGTGTGTGGGGGGGAGGGGGGTTATGGGAGGGGTAGGCAGAGGCCTAACTATAGAGGTAGAACGACTCTTATATGTGTTGAGAAGGAGAGACCCAGCTATGTCTTGAGGGAGATCGGTCGACATCCATACATAACTGAAGGACAGGAAATATGATGGGAGAGAGATAGAGGAGAGAGAGAGAGGGAGGGAGAGGGAGGGAGAGGGGTAGAGTGCTGGATGGGTGATGGAGTTGCTTCTCGAAGATGGTGGGAGAGGCCTACTAGACAAACTGAGGGTGGAACTGCAATGTTATCAATAAGAGTGGGGATGTGTTTCTGTGTGTGCTTGTGCATGATAGATCTGTCGGGGCGCATCCATGGATGATGAAGGGGAACCATGTGTTTTGTAAGCAAACCTAACTAGATCGGTAGATCAATTGTTGTTTGTCGGAGGAAGGGAGAGACACAACTAATGAGGTAGATCGATTGACGTGTGGGTAAAAACGAATTATAAGGACCTAGCTAGCTATATGTATAGCGAGAGATCGGTCGGTGTACGTCCATTTGTTAGAGGCTAATAAGGCCCAGCGAGACGGATAGACAGAGAGAATGGAGCTAGGAGGTGGTGCGAGAGGCCCAACTACTAGCTAGATAGGGGGAGGAGTGTGCGGTTGTGAGAGAGCGATGAAAAGAGGGGTGAGAGTTTACACGTGTGTCTGATCATATGAGAGACACAAGGCAAGGACACATAAAGGAGGATATTGAAGGTGTGTTTGTATGTTGTAGGCAGGCATCGCTGGAGAGGTTTATCGATCGGTGTGTGTCAGAAAGGAGTTGTGGAGACTCTAGGAGAACGACCTAAAGAAAAAAATGAATGTGCCCGGTGGATAGAATGCCGAGCGAGGGGGAGGGCGAGGAGGGTGTGTGCATGCACGATAGAAAGTTAGTGGTAGCTACAAAGGTTAGAGGATTGTGTGGGTGTAAGAGACTAGCAAAGATCATAATTTGATATGAAAGCAGATTCATATATTTGAATAGGAGATCATAGGGTTTTAAACATTGCATGCATGAATATAGCGGTGATACACGTGCTGTGCACATGTTATACCATAATGTGATAATGCATGGTGTTTGCAACTCACAGCTAAATGCCGAACAATCTAAACCATACTATACATCAAACAATCTCACATTTTATTTGAATTTGTGATAATGTGTGGCGTTTGCAGCTTACAACTAAATATCGAACAATCTAAACAATACTATATATATATCAAACATTCTCACATTTTATTTGAATTTGTGGTAATGTGTGGTGTTTGCAACTCACATCTAAATACTTGTGTATGGGGCGGGGCACCATACATAATGTGATAAACACATTATACATATGAGACATGGTTTAGATTATGAAGATCTAGCTAGAGCTAGAAATGTAATGTGATTTGAAATCAAAATAAAGTGGATTCAAAAAATCTAGTTCGAGTTCATATAGTACACATAGTTCATATGTAACTCAAGACTAATCATGTGGTGTGCTATGAAGATAATACACAAACGATGGTTTAACTTGACAATAATGATGATTGCAGATCTTATTAAAACAGAGAAACGAATTCAAATGCTTTGACTTCAGAACAATCATTACTGTAGATCTTATTGAAATAGAGAAACGAATTCAAATTTAGTTCATATTGAAGCGGTAGTATATACGTTTGGAATGCACTAAAACGTTCATTTGAGTAGTAGGTTGCATGCATTATACACGTAGTGAAATATTTTAATTGAACATAACATGAATTCAAAGTTTTGAATGACATTTGTAGGGTGCATTGATTTGGTACAGTACACGTTAGGCTTGTCCAGAAATTTCAACCCGCGCCTTGTTAGCCCGAAATATTTAAGATATATCTTTGTCTCGTTGTGCTCCGACAACTCCCTCCATCTCAACCCGCGCCTTGCTATTCCTAAATTACAACGCGCGTGAAAACTCCCACCTCCTGTGAAATAGCGACACGTGAAATGCCCGTGGTACCCCTGAACCGAAAGAACCGCCTCAATTCGGTGGGGGTACTTTCATAACTTACCCCACATTTCGGACAAGCGCGTCTGTCAGTGTCAAAACCACAGATCTTGGGTAGGAGGTCCCGAACTGTGTGTCTAAGGAGGATGGTAACAGGAGGCAGGGGACACGAAGTTTTACCCAGGTTTGGGCCCTCTTGATGGAGGTAAAACCCTACGTCCTGCTTGATTAATATTGATGATATGGGTAGTACAAGAGTAGATCTACCACGAGATTAGAGAGGCTAAACCCTAGAAGCTAGCCTATGGTATGATTGTATGTGGTCCTATGGACTAAAACCCTCCAGTTTATATAGACACCGGAGGGGGCTAGGGTTACACAAGGTCGGTTACAAAGGAGGAAATATACATATCCGTATTGCCTAGCTTGCCTTCCATGCCAAGTAGAGTCCCATCCGAACACGAGACGAAGTCTTCAATCTTGTATCTTCATAGTCCAGCAGTCCGGCCAAAGGATATAATCCGGCTGTCTGGAGACCCCCTAATCCAGGACTCCCTCAGTAGCCCCCGAACCAGGCTTCAATGACGATGAGTACGGCGCGCAGTGTTGTCTTCGGCATTGCTAGGCGGGTTCTTCTCCAACTTTCAAGTGTTCGTAAGTAGTGTCCGGCTCCATAAATGTTGAACCTCTTGGCTTCTGTGCCCAATAAGGGTATCTCCCATGCGTTGAATGAATACGAGGCGCCAGGGTGTTTTTACATTCGGCCCCCTAGCCAGATAAGTAAATTGTCTATTAAAGGGATGGGGATTCTTAGATCCGATCCATATCATCCTCCCCCAGCGAGAATTCATCAGAGCGTGTTTCAGAAAGATCCATTCCAGCATGGCCGACCTCCGCAGCTCCTCCTCCCGCCCCCGTAGCCCTAAGCCCGGTGATTAGGAGAGGTGTTCAGTCCCGCACAGTCGATTAGTCGAGCTGCAGACTAAGGGATTTCTCCCTCCGGCGTATATGGTGCCCGTTCGAGGCAGGCTCGCCACCTACAGTGGCGGGGCGCAAGCGGAGAGCCTTCCTTGTCCCTCCATGGGGGAACGGGTCTTCCTTGTTCCTTATTTACTAAGGGGACTCGGATTTCCAATTCATCCGTTCCTCCGCGGGCTCCTGGAGTTCTACGGCCTCCAATTACACAATCTCACCCCTGACTCCATTCTACAGATCACCGGCTATGTTGCTCTCTGCGAGTTGTTCCTGGGCTGCGAGGCTCACTTCGAGCTGTGGAAAAGGCTATTCTGCCTTGTCCCTCACACACAGAGGGAATCACTTTATCAAGTGTGCAGAGCCGAAATATGGCGCATCACAGATACCGGATACCTGTCCGGTACCCCGAAGAAGCCGCCCGAAGACTGGCCTTCAGAATGGTTATATATGGAGGACGTCCCCCTTCCGGACCCTGTTCGGCGGGGTCTTCCTGAGTTCAACAATGCTCCTCTGAAGAAGCGCCGAAGTTGGCGCCCACAGAGCCCCCAGGCGGAAGACAATGGAGAAGTCCTCTATCTGATGAACCAGATCAAAGCACTGGCTCGATCAGGATTGACAATAATCAAAGTTATGTCGATTTGCATAATGAGGGGAGTGCAGCCACTTCAATATCGTGGGCACCCCTTATGTTGTTACAACGGGGCGGATGACGCCACCCGCTGCGGGTGTAAGGGTTCGGACAATGTTGCTGCTCTAGCGAAGATTCTGTCCGAACTGTTCAAGGGTGAGGAAGAGGAGTTCACCCGCATCAAGCCACGGGATGGATTCTCCATGTACAATCCTCCAAGCTGGGTAAGTTATATCTCCCTGCTCCCATTTTTCCTGCATTCGTAGTCGTAAGTATTCACCTTGCCACTTTGTGGCAGGAACTGCGAAAAGCCATAAAGGAGGTCAGCAGACCTTCTCCACAACTAGAGGACCCTGACCAGGCCCTCGACTCCAGACTTGAAGAAGATCCGGTTATCTCTGTGGAACTGATAGACCGGCAGTTCTATCAGTTAAGCTGCGACGATGCCCTGGTGGCCATTACGGCCGACTATCCCGAACTGCTCCCTGCATCACAGGTAAGAAAAATCAAAAAGTCCCAACTCCAAAACTAGGATCCCCTTTTAGGCACTTCACCCACCATATACACATGGCATCTTTTATAGGGAAGGCATTCGGGACGCCCTGCCGAACCCGCAGCAACTCGCGAACAAGAGGCGCCGAGGCCGGGTATGCAAAAAAGGAAGGCGGTCAGGACGGAGACGCCGGCGCAAAGGTATAGGAAAAACCCCGCTCCGTGGTTGTCGTCTTTCTCAAAATGTAATGACGCCCGCATTTCTTTAACAGAAAAAACGCTCGCCGGAATATGTCCGACGATGCTGCCAATCAAGCTTCCACCAGTCGGGTGCCAGGACCGAACATGGAGGCGGAAGCTGATATGGAGGCAGGCGCCGGATAATCGCCCTACAGAGGATGCGGATAGATTATCCGCTACAAACTCAGAAGTGGAAAGCGCCATGAATCATAGGCGCCGTCGGCCGTACTACGCGATGCTTGTTTCTCACCAGAGGCGTTCGACGCCTTTAATTCTGGAGAGGCGTACCTCCGTGCTGCTCAAGATGGTCTAGCTAGAGCCACGGATCAGTTTGTAAAGGATGTACGGGTGTGGCATAGCTGCAGTTCTAACAACAGATGTTGCAGATGATTCCGGGGAGAATCCAGAGGACCAGCATGTTATACGACAGCTAGAAGCTGGCAAATGCGTGCTGACTGAGGTTAGGCGGGAGAAAAACAATCTCCAAGATGCCAATGTTAAACTGAGTGTTGAGCTAAAAGACGTTCGGGGCCAGCTTGCAGACTCCGAGAAGGAGAATAAGCGGCTTCGGCGCAGCATTTTCAGTAAGTGCTTGAACGAATCCTGTTAAAGGAGTTCGGCAAAGAAGTCGACTAACAGCATTATGTCTGTAGGTATGCTAATGGATTGCAAAGGAAATGCCCGGGTCTGCGGGTGATCTTCTGTCTGAGCTGTCACATCTGCACGAACAAGTTCGGTAGGTGATGCAGGGTGTTGCCCAGGCCTTGGGCCGTCCGTCTTCCTGCCAGAAGGCATTGCAGAGCTTGCGGAGAAGATGAAGGGAGCATGGCGGCGCTTCCGATTATGGAAGATATCAGCCTGCCGACAGGGTGCCAGAGAAGCCTGGGCCATGGTGAAGACGCGGTATACCAAGGCAGACCCAAATCACATGGCCGAGGTCGGACCTGTGGGGCCTGACGGAAAAGAGATCCCCGTTAGCTTAGTTTATGTGCAGGTAGAATTAGCCGCGAAGTATTCCCAATAGGATTATAAGCTAGACCGCCTGTTGGATGGTATAGAGGAGGAGTTTAGTCAGTCTGCATGACTATGTAATTAAAGTGACATGTATAATGCCTTCTAGCCGGATTGTAGATCATTTGTCGTTGCGGACCTTTTCGCTTCAACCTCCGGGCCCAATAGTCCGGAGTGAATCCGAATACATGCTCAGTTATATAAAACCGGGGTATGCGTAGAGACCAGGTGTAGGGGTCATTAGTGCTTTATCAGACAAGTGCCCAACTAGTTATGTTATATTACATGGGTAGTAAGAAACATCTTCCAGGGAGAATAGTTCCGTTAAGGGTTCCTTTCCCTGGGTAAGCATGCCCTAAAGTGCATGTCCGGACTGCGATAGGAAACGTAGAAAAAACATCTGGGGGCAGGTATGGACAATAAATAAAAATCATCTTTTGTTTAGCGACCGAATATTCCCTTAAGAACGCTAGCTTTCGGCTTCACCTAGTCTGAGGTACACATCCGGCTAACCCGGCAGTAACAATCGCAGAGGTGCTCCCCTTATGCCCTAGCCGAATTAACGGGAACGTAGGGCATAAATACAAGAGCCAGGCAACCCAGCTTGGCCAAAACTTAAGTCATATCAATGCAAATAATGGTGAAAAAAGGTACATGCGGAAGTATAACACATGTGTTGGGCATGAGGCCCAGATAAGTAATTTAAGCTTCTATGAAAGAAGCCCCCAAGTATGAAGAGTGCAGCTAGCGCATCTGTAATGTACAAGTGAGGCACAAGGTGACCCTTGAAGGCCTAGAGAAATAATAAAAGAAGGAAAGAAAGAGAAACAAGACAGATGATGTATATGTAGAAAATGAACAAAGGGAGGAGACTAACATAGAGTCCGGTGCTAGGCGTAGAATCTTCGGAGCCTGGCCGCGTTCCATGGGTTCGGCTTGAGTCGACTAATCAATGCATCTCGCAGTCGGTACGCTCCACCGGTCAAAACTTGGTCAATAATGAAAGGACCTTCCCATTTGGGCTCAAGCTTGTTCTTTTTCTTATCCGGCAGGCGTGGAACTAGTTCGCCAATGTTATAAGTTTTGGCCCGTACTTCTCTGCTTTGGTATCTGCGAGCCTGTTGCTGATAAATGCGGAACGTGCTTTGGCTACGTCGCGCTCCTCTTCTAGGGTGTCTAGACTGTCCTGCCGATCGAGCTCGGCTTCTCTTTCTTCGTACATGCGCACTCGAGGTGAGTCATGAATTATGTCACAGGGCAAGACTGCCTCTGCGCCGTACACCATAAAGAAGGGTGTATATCCGGTACTACGATTCGGCATGGTCCGCAGCCCCCAGAGTACGGAGTCGAGCTCCTCTACCCAGTGTGTGTTAGACTCCGTTAAGGAGCGCACTAATCTGGGTTTAATGCCGCTCATTATAAGACCGTTTGCTCGCTCGACTTGACCGTTGGTTTTGTGGGTGATAGACTGAAGCATAATCGAGCTTGATGCCCATTTTGCTGCACCAGAGTTTTACCTCGTCGACCGTGAAGTTCGTGCCATTATCAGTGATGATGCTGTGTGGGACGCCATAACGGTGTACAACCCCGGATATGAAGTCTATCACCGGTCCGGATTCGGCTGTTTTAACAGGTTTGGCCTCTATCCATTTGGTGAATTTATCCACCATGACCAATAGGTATTTTTTCTTGCGGGTTCCCCCTTTAAGGGGTCCAACCATGTCAAGCCCCCAGACCGCAAAGGGCCATGTAATGGGGATTGTTTGGAGGGCGGTGGGCGGCATGTGGCTTTGATTTGCAAAGAGCTGGCAACCGGCGCAACGTTGGACCAAGTCCTGTGCATCTGCCCGGGCCGTTGGCCAATAGAATCCTGTACGGAAGGCCTTGCTTACAAGAGCCCGGGCTGCGGCCTGATGACCGCCGAGTCTGGCGTGAATTTCTGCCAAAAGATTCCGCCCTTCCACTTTGGAGATGCACCTTTGAAGGACTCTGGTAGTACTTTTTTTTTGTACAATTCTCCCTCATGGACCATGTAGGCCTTGGATCGTCGCACTATGCAGTGTGCCTCGTTTTGGTCCTCCGGAAGTTCCTGTCTAGTTAGGTAGGCTAGGAATGGTTCAATCCACGGGGCAATAATGGCCATTATTTCGTGGGCTGAAGGTGTTATTTCGATGGCGGGGCCTCCGATTGTGTCAGAGAGTTCGGTATCGGGTATTTTGGCCGGGTCCGAACTGTTGTTACCGGTGTCCCCTTCCCATACTACGGATGGTTTAAACAGCCTTTCCAAAAATATGTTGGGGGGGACTGCATCGCGTTTTGCACCGATGCGGGCGAGGATATCCGCCGCCTGATTGTTTTCCCGAGCCACATGGTGAAATTCGAGCCCCTCGAACCGAGCTGACATTTTTAGGACGGCGTTTCGATAGGCCGCCATTTTCGGATCCTTGGCGTCAAAATATCCATTTATTTGGGATATTGCGAGGTTTGAATCCCCACGCACCTCCAAGCGTTGAATTCTCATGGAGACTGCCATCCGAAGACCATGCAACAGAGCTTCGTATTCGGCTGCATTGTTAGAGTCTGTATACAATATTTGCAGTACATACTGAACGGTATCTCCGGTTGGGGACGTCAGGACGACGCCAGCCCCTAGACCAGCCAACATTTTAGAACCGTCGAAGTGCATGATCCAATTGGAGTATGCGCCATACTCTTTAGGGTGTTCGGCCTCCGTCCATTCGGCGACGAAGTCGGCCAATACTTGCGACTTGATGGCTCGTCGAGGTTTGTATGTTATGTCGAACAGTAGGAGCTCAATGGCCCATTTGGCAATCCGGCCCGTAGCGTCGCGGTTGTTTATAATATCATTAAGTGGTACTTCCGAGGGTACTGTAATCGAACACTCTTGAAAGTAGTGTTGTAGCTTCCGGGATGCCATCAATACCGCATAGGCTATTTGATAATGTGGGTACTGTGATTTGCATGGAGTGAGGATAGTGGATACATAGTATACCGGCTTTTGAAGAGGGAATTTGTGTCCGTCTGCTTCTCGTTCAACAACGAGCACTGCGCTGACAACTTGATGAGTTGCCGCTATGTACAACAACATTGGTTCGCCGATGTTTGGCGCGGCCAGGATTGGGTTGGTTGCCAAAACGGCCTTTATTTCTTCCAGTCCGGCTGTGGCCGCGGCCGTCCACTCGAAGTGTTCGGTCCGCCGAAGGAGGCGATAAAGGGGTAAAGCCTTTTCTCCTAAGCGGGAGATAAAGTGGCTTAGAGCCGCCATGCATCCAGTTAAGTTCTGGATTTGCTTGAGGTCTGTTGGGGTAGCCAACTATGACAAAGCTCGGATTTTGGCTGGATTAGCCTCAATACCTCTACTGGAGACAATGAAACCCACGAGCTTTTCGGCTGGTACGCCGAAAATGCATTTTTCCGGACTGAGCTTGATGTCGTATGTTCGGAGGTTGTCGAATGTGAGCCTCAAGTCGTCTATCAAAGAGTCGACGTGTTTAGTTTTGATGACCACATCGTCTACGTATGCCTCTACTGTTTTGTTGATTTGTTTCTCTAGACATGTTTGAATCATGCGCTGATATGTTGCGCCGGTGTTTTTGAGCCCAAAAGGCATTGTGTTAAAACAGAAGGGACCGTATGGTGTGATGAATGCCGTCGCGGCTTGGTCGGACTCCGCCATCTTGATTTGGTGGTAACCGGAGTATGCGTCGAGGAAACACAATGACTCGTGTCCTGCAGTAGCATCAATGATTTGATCGATGCGTGGGAGGGGGAAGGGATCCTTTGGGCAAGATTTATTGATGTCTTTGAAATCGACAGAAAGGCGCCAGGATTTGTCCTTCTTTGGTACCATTACCAGGTTTGCTAGCCAGTCCGGGTGTTTTATTTCTCTGATGAATCCGGCCTCTAATAACTTGGCTAGTTCCTCTCCCATGGCCTGCCTCTTAGGTTCAGAGAAACGCCAGAGAGCTTGCTTGACCGGCTTAAATCCCTTTATGATATTGAGGCTATGCTCGGCCAACCTGCGTGGGATTCCTGGCATGTCTGAGGGATGCCAGGCGAATATGTCCTAGTTCTCGCGCAGGAACTCTCGTAGTGCGGCATCCACAACAGGGTTTAACTCTGCCCCGATGGAGGCTGTTTTTGTAGGGTCCATTGGGTGGACTTGGAATTTGACTATTTCATCCGCTGGTTTAAAAGTGGAGGACTTGGATCTCTTGTCGAGTATCACGTCATCCCTGTCCACTGTAGAGCGTAGCGTGGTTAATTCCACGGCCGAGAGGGCTTCGGATAATGCCTCGAGGGCTAGTGCGGTTGTTTTGTTTTCGGCGCGGAGTGCTGTTTCCGGATCACTGGCGAGAGTGATGATTCCGTTGGGCCCGGGCATTTTGAGCTTCATGTACCCATAATGGGGTATGGCTTGGAAGATTGTGAACGCCTCCCATCTAAAAGAGCGTGATAACCACTGCTGAACGGGGCCACTTGGAATGTAATTATCCGGCGTGCCGAATACCAAATCTAGTGTGATTTTCCCAACATAGTGTGCTTCCCGGCTGGGTATGATTCCTCTAAAGGTTGTGCTACTTTGCTCAATGCGGCTCTAGTCTATTTCCATCTTTTGAAGAGTTTCCTCATAGATGAGGTTTAATCCACTGCCGCCGTCCATGAGTACTTTGGTGAGTCGAAAGCCGTCCATGATTGGACTGAGGACCAGTGCGGCTGGTGCTCGGGCTGTTCGGAATTTAGGTTCGTCACTGGCATTGAAGGTAATAGCCGTGTCACTCCATGGATTTACTGCCGCTATGTGGCAGATTTCGGCCATGCTTCGGAGTGTTCGCTTGCGCCTATTATTTGATGCGAAGGTCTCAAAGACTGTTAACACCGTATTGTTATCCACGGGATGGTGCTTTGTGGTATTTGGGATAAGAAGATCCTCACCACTTTTGGCCACCTGCCGGAGTATCCAACATGCTCTAAGGCTGTGCGTTGGTATTGTATCCGCTGTACCGTGAATTTTGCAGGGTCTGTTGAGCCATCCCTCCAGTACGGTTCCATGCCCTGTAGAGGGTTTTTGTATTTTGGTCGTTAACCCGGGTGTATTGTGATAATGCACCCTTTTATTTCGGACTGGGTTAGTATTCAGGGCCGGATTATCCCAAAAGTTTGTTTCGGTTTTCCAGGCACTTTCCATCACACAGTACTTTCGTACTATGGACGCCAAGTCAGCGAAGCGTGTTATCTCACGACGATTTATGGCGTTAAGGATTCCCTTGACCATGCAATTATTGCAAAAAAAAGGATTGTGTCTTCCTCACGATAGTCCTTAACCTTGTTTATCGCAAGGAGGAATCTGGCCCAATAGTGATGTACTGTTTCCTGGGGCTCTTGCCTGATGTGGGAAAGATCGCTTATGTTTGGGTGGGTAGGTGGAATTGAATCCGAACCCTTACCCGATCTGGGATCCAGGGGCTGAGGAGTTTCCAATTTTGGAAGTTCCGGTTCCGGTGTGCTACCCGATAATCCTGGTCCGCTGTGTGACTCTAAGTTCATGGATTGGATGTTGTCCTCCCGTGAACGGGCGTCCGGCTCAGAGAGCTCGGGAATCCGGACATAGTTGGTCTTCAAGATAGAGGAAAGGTCGCCGCATTGTTCCTGCACCACTACAATATGATGGGTGACCGGTGGAGAGTTAATCTCCCTTTGATCGGGTTTAAGCCCAATCCGATCATAGTCTGTAGCGACTCCCAAGGCGGTGATGCGATCCAAGAGCTCGTTTAAGGAGGCGAGCTCCATTGGATCCATCTGTTAGGCGAATGCCGATCTGACGTGGAGGCTGTTTTCGATGACCCGAGAAGTCATCGTCGGTGCGGGTGCCAAACAGGCGGTCATGATGAAACCGCCTAACCGAAGAGTTTGGCCGACAGCGAAAGCTCCCCCGACAGTAGTACCGTCTTTAAAGACAAGACGAGACATCCTTCCTTCTGGGGATGGCACAGAGGAACTCTCAATGAAAGCACCAATGTCGGTGTCAAAACCGGCGGATCTCGGGTAGGGGGTCCCGAACTGTGCGTCTAAGGCGGATGGTAACAGGAGGTAGGGGACACGAAGTTTTACCCAGGTTCGGGCCCTCTTGATGGAGGTAAAACCCTACGTCCTGCTTGATTAATATTGATGATATGGGTAGTACAAGAGTAGATCTACCACGAGATCAGAGAGGCTAAACCCTAGAAGCTAGCCTATGGTATGATTGTATGTGGTCCTACGGACTAAAACCCTCCGGTTTATATAGACACCGGAGGGGGCTAGGGTTACATAAGGTCGGTTACAAAGGAGGAAATATACATATCCGTATTGCCTAGCTTGCCTTCCACGCCAAGTAGAGTCCCATCCGGACACGAGACGAAGTCTTCAATCTTGTATCTTCATAGTCCAGTAGTCCGGCCAAAGGATATAATCCGGCTGTTCGGAGACCCCCTAATCCAGGTCTCCCTCAGCGTCTCTAAGCCATGGTTCCCCACTACCATCCCATCCGCCCACCCATTCGTACACTGAGGCCGTGAAAACCCGTGACGAAACCCCACACCCTGCTACGTCCGCCACCCAGCCGGAGCCTCTTCCCCGACGACGTCTTCCACAGCAACACCTCGACGTCCCTCATCCACCGTACCGGATGAGGATCCGTCGTCGATCTCATCGTCCCGCTGGTTCAGTCACACCGTACTACACCTCCAAGGAGCTGCCCCGACGTTCCCCTTGTCTTTCGCGCCACCTCCATTCCCACACCGCCGTCTTCACCTGCACCACCGGAAGAGCATCATCATCACCGTTTCATCGGATGAAGCTGCGGCCTAATCGGCGCCACCAAAGAGGTTGTACACTAATCACCGCATTTTCTTCTTGATTCGATCTCACGGTGCTGCCGATGCTCACTCCTGAGCCGACACGGCGCCGCTCCATCCACAGCGGCGTCGCCGGCCACTTCCTCCACGGCGTCGCTCCCTCAGCGGCAACGTCCACATCAGTAGGACCTGCTGCTGCTTTAGCTCTCGCTCGCGCTGCTGCTCTGCTCTTTCTCTCGGTCCCCTGCCTCGTCTGCTCTTGCTATTGCTCTTGCTCGCGCTGCTGCTCTCGTTGTTGCTCTTGCTTGCAATGCTGCTCCGATTTAGCTACACTTCACTCCGATGCCGCCGGGGTGAAGGAAGAACCAGCCGCAGCTGGGAGGGGGGCTCGCCGGAGAGGTACCCCACTATCTATCTTAGGGTTTAGGATGGGGGCGGTGGTCGCCGGCGGTGGCGGGGCGGTGGCGGGACGGTGGCACGGGGGGCCTAGAGGGATGGCCGGGGCGGCGGCGGACCGGCGGTGGGGAGTGTTTTCGGGGCAGGCGGGGCGGCGCACCGCGGGCAGCGGGGGGCTGCTGTTTGGCCGGCTCAGGGGGTGGAGGTTGAAGATGAACCGCAAGCCCTTGATTTCGTATCCAACGGCTGCAAAATCGACTGACCAGAGATGAAAAAGTCAGTCGACCGACGTGTAGCCTCACCTTGCTAGTGTGTCCAGTTTCGACAGCAAAATGCAGTTTCAACAGCAAAATTCAGTTTCGACAGTTAAGTTCAGTTTCAACAGTTAAGTTCAGTTTCGACAGTTAAATTCAGTTTCGACAGTTAAGTTCAGAGATGAGCGGCTGATGTATTTTACATCTAGCACTTTGTGGTTATGTATTTTACGTCATGTATTGGAGAAGCTATTAGAATTCCACCCAGGTTAACGTTGTTCGTTGTGTCTCTTGTCCTGCTTCAGCCTCGACGTCGTACAACTCACCGGAGCTGCTCCAACGACGAAACCCTCCATCACAGCGGAGCAATACCTCGGGCTCCATCTCCAGACGCCTAAGATCTTCTTCCCCTCCTCCGACAGCCAAGTCTGCCGGAGCATCCTCACCGGCCAACCCAATCACACTGAGATCGACATGGCTCCGCCAAAGAGGTTGTAAACTTGTTGCATCTCGTTTTTACTCTACATGTTATATATATTGTCCATTGAGCACACGGATTTGTTCCTTTAGTGTCTCCTTGAAAGAAAAAACGTAGGAATTTTAATTTTCACTTGTCCTCCTTTTCAAATTCCTATTCATGAAGCACAAGACTAAGAGATAGTAGCATAATAGCATTATAACCGTACATTTTCTTTTGGTTTGACTTAATCTCACCATGCTTCTTTGCATCCAGTGATCTTCCAATTGTTGTGAATCAAACACCCAGATTGGCAAAAATCCTGTGTTTTTAAATTCTCTGTTTTGCACATGCATTCCTATCCCTGCATTGTTGTAATCCTCCAATTCAAATGAGCCCTTACAGAATTACTTCTCTTACAGATAGTTGTCAAAGAAAACCTTGCGTGGTTTGTCCCGCTCCTGCTACGCCGTCGTCCACCCCAGCTCAGCTGCTCCAACAACAGAAGGGTCCAGCACAGCAGGGATCCGGCCTCCAGACTGTCTTTCGCTGCCTCATATCTTCTTCCCCGCCGCTGGCAGCCATGAAAACTGCACTACCGTCATCAACCGAGAAGATGACCTCGAGGACTACATGGGTCCGCAAGAGAGGTCACACTCTTTCGTGTCTACTTACGTTATGCATCGCTTAATATTACGTGCTACTTTATCATCCTGTTCACCGATTAGACTCTGAGTCAGCTCCAAACTAATTGTCAAACTTGAGTTTTTAAATGGTTGTGGGGTACATATCGGGGCCGCTATCAATAGTGTCTATCTACTATCTGGTTAATCTCTGGTGTCTACTATGAGTTTCATGTTGGGTGGGAAACAAATAGTAAACAAGCCATTATCTGTATTTTTTAACTGAAGCCATTATCTGCCTGCTATTATTGGTTTTGGGTCTATCCACAGGTTGCTACCATCACTCTGGATTTCTGCATGCACTCCTTACATAATCTCACTATGTTCTATTCCTATGCATGACAGTTATTGTAAACAATGGAACTGAACATGTAGATCAAAAGAGACGAGCCTTGTGTGGCAATAAAATTTCATGCAGACGTCGCTCCATGGTAGGCGCAAAGGCAGCCCCCTCCACGCATTTCGGATTGTAATTAAGAGGAAGATATCTATTCTGAGGAGGATTCAGAAGGAGAAGACAACTCCTATTTACCCCCTGAGGTCTTCGCTCTAACTTGGCATGCTGATGTTGGTTATATCATGCATATGGTGTCTTGCATTGCTTAGTTTAGACATCCTTTGTGCGAATGCCATCTGTTTAGTTTATTCATCGTTGCAACGCCATCTTGTTTAGCCAGGCATCATATATGTGAATTTTGCAATGCCATCCTGCTTAGCCAGTCATCTTATATGTAAATTATATCAGGCCATCCTTTTTTCCGTTACATATTACATTTGTCTACAATGTTATTACATTCAACTGCTCTTCATGTGCATCAGCCATTTGACACGGTGATGGCAAATTCTAGAGTGAAAACAAGGTCTTCATAGCAGATTATGCTATCTGACGAAGCGCATATCTCGCTGGTTACAGATAGCTCCTCAGAGGAGGATTCAGAGACAGATGACCAGTCCTATTCCCCCCGAGGTGTATGCTCTAACTTGGCAGGGTTATGTTGCTCATATCGTGCATATGGTGTCTCGCATTGCTATGTCATTTGATTAGTTTAGACATGCTTTGTGTGAATGCACTTGTTTAGTGTCTAATTACCATATATGTGAATTATGCATTGCCATCTTGTTGCAAGACATTATATATGTGAATTATAAAATGCTATCTTCTTGCAAAGGCATTATATATGTCAATTATGCAATGACATGCTGTTTAGCCAATCATCATGTATGTGAATTATATCATGCTATCATATTTTTGTATTACGTGTTCCATTTGGCGACAACGTTTGTATATTCAACTACTCTTCCTATGCATCCACCATTTGAAGCGGTGATGGAAGTATCTGGAACGAAAGCAAGGTATTGAGAGCAAACAATGCTACCTGCTGAAGCAGACATCTTGCTGGTTATAGAGAGCTCCTCATAGGAGGATTCAGAGATTGTTGACCAGTACTATTTTCCCCCTGAGGTCTATGCTCAAACTTGGCAGGGTTATATTACCCATGTCATGCATGTTGTCTTGCATTGCTTAGTTTTTACATCATATATGGATTGCCATCTGCTTACTTGCTTACTATATAAATCATATATTTGAATTATATCATGCCATCATGTTTATATAGTACATACACATCATCTATCTGAATTATGGCATGGCAACCCATTTAATAAAGACATCATATAGTTATATCATCTCATCCTGTTTAGTGTTTACAATCATCATATTTTGAATTATGGCATTCTATCCGTGAATGTATGTGAATTATGGCATGCCAACCTATTTAATAAACACATTATATAGTTATGTCAACTCCGCCTATGTTGTCTCAACATAGCCGGTCCCAAGCCTGGGTAAAGGAGGAGGGTTGTGATAGGCTTGGCGAGCCAACGTAAAAACTCAGCCACTCTGATGGAGATGAAACCCAAAAGATTTTCGTTGGGGCGTAACCCTCTCAGCGACGCGCCACATCGGAACCCAGGTGTGGTGGAAAGTGGGCAAGGGCCGGGCCGTCACCCCCAAGTGGCGCGCCGTATCTTGATCCGGATACGGTGGCAAGTGAGCGAGGATCGGGTCGTCGCATCCTTAGTGGTGTGCTACATCGGCGCCCGGGTGTAGTGGAAAATGAGCAAGGGTCTTCGCATTTGACTCGACGGGTGCGAAGGGTAAGGAAGCTAGCCGAGCCTAGGAGGATTCGCTTAGGTAGCTGGAATGTAGGGTCTCTGACAGGGAAGCTTCGGGAGCTAGTTGATGCAGTGGTGAGGAGAGGTGTTGATATCCTTTGCGTCCAAGAAACCAAATGGAGAGGACAGAAGGCGAAGGAGGTGGAGGATACCGGCTTCAAGTTGTGGTACACAGGGACGGCTGCAAACAGAAATGGCGTAGGCATCTTGATCAACTAGAGTCTCAAGTATGGAGTGGTAGACGTCAAGAGACGTGGGGACCGGATTATCTTGGTCAAGCTGGTAGTTGAGGACTTGGTTCTCAATGTTATCAGCGCGTATGCCCCGCAAGTAGGCCACAATGAGAACACCAAGAGGGAGTTCTGGGAAGGCCTGGAAGACATGGTTAGGAGTGTATCGATTGGTGAGAAGCACTTCATAGGAGGAGACCTCAATGGCCACGTGGGTACATCTAACACAGGTTTTGAAAGGGCGCATGGGGGCTTTGGCCATGGCATCAGGAATCAAGAAGGAGAAGATGTCTTAAGCTTTGCTCTGTCCTACAACATGATTGTAGCTAACACCCTCTTTAGAAAGAGAGAATCACATCTGGTGACTTTTAGTAGTGGCCAACACTCTAGCCAGATTGATTTCATCCTCTCGAGAAGAGAAGATAGGCGTGCGTGCCTAGACTGTAAGGTGATACCTGGAGAGAGTGTTGTACCCCAGCATAAGCTGGTCTTTGCTGACTTCTGCTTTCGGATTCGTGTCCAGCGGGATAAGCGTGCCAAAGTCGCTAGAATGAAGTGGTGGAAGCTCAAGGGGGAGGTAGCTCAGGTGTTTAAGGAGAGGGTCATTAAGGAGGGCCCTTGGGAGGAAGGAGGGGATGCGGACAATGTGTGGATGAAGATGGCGACTTGCATTCGTAAGGTGGCCTCGGAGGAGTTTGGAGTGTCCAGGGGAAGGAGAAGCAAAGATAAGGATACCTGGTGGTGGAATGATGACGTCCAGAAGGCGATTAAAGAGAAGAAAGATTGCTTCAGACGCCTATACCTGGATAGGAGTGCAGACAACATAGAGAAGTACAAGATGGCGAAGAAGGCCGCAAAGCGAGCTGTTGGTGAAGCAAGGGGTCGGGCATATGAGGACCTCTACCAACGGTTAGGCACGAAGGAAGGTGAAAGGGACATCTATAAGGTGGCCAAGATCCGAGAGAGGAAGACGAGGGACATTGGCCAAGTCAAATGCATCAAGGACGGAGCAGGCCAACTCTTGGTGAAGGACGAGGAGATTAAGCATAGATGGCAGGAGTACTTTGACAAGCTGTTCAATGGAGATAATGAGAGTTCTACCATTGAACTAGACGACTCCTTTGATGAGACCAGCATGCGTTTTGTGCGGCGAATCTAGGAGTCTGAGGTGAAGGAGGCTTTAAAAAGGATGAAAGGAGGCAAGGCGATGGGCCCTGATTGTATCCCCATTGAGGTGTGGAAAGGTCTCGGGGACATAGCAATAGTATGGTTAACCAAGCTTTTCAACCTCATTTTTCGGGCAAACAAGATGCCAGAAGAATGGAGACGGAGTATATTAGTACCAATCTTCAAGAACAAGGGGGATGTTCAGAATTGTACTAATTACCATGGAATTAAGCTGATGAGCCATACAATGAAGCTATGGGAGAGAGTCATTGAGCACCGCTTAAGAAGAATGACAAGCATGACCAAAAATCAGTTTGGTTTCATGCCTGGGAGGTCGGCCATGGAAGCCATTTTCTTGGTACGATAACTTATGGAGAGATATAGGGAGCAAAAGAAGGACTTGCATATGGTGTTCATTGACTTGGAGAAGGCCTATGATAAGATACCGTGGAATGTCATGTGGTGGGCCTTGGAGAAACACAAAGTCCCAGCAAAGTACATTACCCTCATCAAGGACATGTACGATAATGTTGTGACAAGTGTTCGAACAAGTGATGCCGACACCGATGACTTCTCAATTAAGATAGGACTGCATCAGGGGTCAGCTTTGAGCCCTTATCTTTTTGCATTGGTGATGGATGAGGTCACAAGGGATATACAAGGAGATATCCCATGGTGTATGCTCTTTGCGGATGATGTGGTGCTAGTTGACGATAGTCGGACGGGGGTAAATAGGAAGTTAGAGTTATGGAGACAAACCTTGGAATCGAAAGGGTTTAGGCTTAGTAGAACTAAAACCGAGTACATGATGTGCGGTTTCAGTACTACTAGGTGTGAGGAGGAGGAGGTTAGCCTTGATGGCCAGGTGGTACCTCAGAAGGACACCTTTCGGTATTTGGGGTAAATGTTGCAGGAGGATGGGGGTATTGATGAAGATGTGAACCATCGAATCAAAGCCGGATGGATGAAGTGGCGCCAAGCTTCTAGCATTCTCTGTGACAAGAGAGTGCCACAAAAGCTAAAAGGCAAGTTCTACAGGACGGCGGTTCGACCCGCAATGTTGTATGGTGCGGAGTGTTGGCTGACTAAAAGGCGACATGTTCAACAGTTAGGTGTGGCGGAGATGCGTATGTTGAGATGGATGTGTGGCCACACGAGGAAGGATCGAGTCCGGAATGATGATATACGAGATAGAGTTGGGGTAGCACCAATTGAGGAGAAGCTTGTCCAACATCGTCTAAGATGGTTTGGGCATATTCAGCGCAGGCCTCCAGAAGCTCCAGTGCATAGCGGACGGCTAAAGCGTGCGGAGAATGTCAAGAGAGGGTGGGGTAGACCGAATTTGACATGGGAGGAGTCCGTTAAGAGAGACCTGAAGGATTGGAGTATCACCAAAGAGCTAGCTATGGACAGGGGTGCGTCTGGCCATGAGTTGGTTGCGAGATCTTATGGGTTTCACCTCTAGCCTACCACAACTTGTTTGGGACTAAAGGCTTTGTTGTTGTTGTTTGTTGTTGTTATTATATAGTTATGTCATGTCATCCTATTTACATAGTCTCATATTTTGAACTATGTCTTTCCATCTTTTTTAGTTAGCCATCATAATGTGAAATTGTGTCATGCTATCCTGTTTAGTTAGCCATCATATATGTGAAATTGTGTCATGCTATCCTGTTTGGTTAGACAACATAAATATGAATTATTTCATGCCCTCTTTTATTCCCCACTATCCATTGCACCTGTCTATCATACAATGTCTATACTTTCAATTACTTTTCTTGTTTATCAGCCATTTGAATTGGAGAGCGTGATGGCAGTATCTAAGGGAGTAACAACACGGTCTTTAGAAAAGATAGTGCTACCAGTTGATGCAGATAGAACCACGGTTGTACTTGCCCAAGGACCAGATCCACCACACATAACCCAGACTCTCGCAGATTGTACCCCTACCCAGTTGGACAGAGAACCAGCTACACCCCTTCTAACCCCAACCCCGGCAGATAGTAACCCAGTTCCAGTTGACACAGCATCGTCTCCACCACAGAGCACCCAAACACCAGAAGTTAGTAAGGGAACTGCAGTGCCCACAGCACGAGGACCACCACTCCGAATCCCAACTCAATGCTTAAAAGAGAAGTAGATTTGTTCTCAGGTCAGGTTCTGTAGCTATGGTTCATACTCCTTTGCTCTTGCATGACTGTATTTACTCATACCAACTATTTTCAAATTTGAAGGATGGAATTGAAACTCCAATGGCGCAATAGATATGTTTTAAACCTGTTTCTTTAACTGGTTTGCTGTTGTAACCTGCTCTATGTTGATTTCAGTTTCAATTGAATAAACAGTTATGTTCTCATGTCATGCACATTACAAGTGTTGTTATTGCTCTCTAGTTACCCACACTTATATTCTGTCTATTCTGCTTTGTCTTGAACAAATATTATTTGAACTGTGTCTCTATCTTGATTTGGCAACAAAAACTAGAATGGTATAGACCATAAAGTGACCATGGTACATAGATATATGTTTGTTTCATGTTGTTATCCTGTCCACTTTACTACTGAACTCATTTACCAAAATGAGTTTCATATACAACATGGTAAACATGTGATGTGTCTGCTTGTTTCTCTTTTAGAATGCGAACAAAATATTGGAGAACAGTACCGCGTTATCCAATGGTAAAGGAAGTAATGCAGATAAGGTTCAAGATAGTGAGACATCCCTGTTGGTCTCCAAGAAAGCTGATAAAAACTATCTTGACGACAGTGAGGGAACCCAAAAGTCCTGTCTTGATGTAGTGTTCGAGTTACTGGCCACTACTGCTGGCACAAGCTCTTAGAACTCGCTGCCTGAATCAGTTCGTCTTCTTGAGTCTCAACTTCAAGTTGAAAGACATCGATCAGATGTGCTGCGACAGGAAGCTAAAGGACTGAGGAAGTCCTTGCAGAATTCAGATGCATATTTTCTGGTGCAACAGCAAGCGCTGGAGGATTTAAGCGCCAAACAAGAGAAAGTTAATAAGCTTGCTAAGCATCTTGCCAGCATTATGGGTACCCAGGATATTGTTTCTGGAGATCTTCTGAAGTGGTTTCAGTTCTGGATTTGTTTTGCTGTGGCGTTTATTTGCGCTGGTCGCCAACTTTGACAACCAGTGTATATGATATGCTTCTTTGTTCCCTATATTTGCACTGGTGGCGAACTTTGATGCCCAGTGGATGTAATATGTGTAATAGCCGTGATAGCCTAGCGTTAGTTGCTTGCTTATTTATTTCCTTCTTGTCTTGTTTATTTGTTTGCTTGTAGTCATTGCAGTTCTTTGTCCGCGGTTAGCTAGTGGCTGCAATAACCTATTTTTTAAAACTAGGCCACAATAACCATGGGCTAATATTTACTGTAGTGACACTGGGCCTCCGACTGGCCGTAGAAATAGTGGGCCATCTACGGGCCGTAGAAACAATGGGCCTTCTACGGGCCGTAGAAACAATGGTCCTTCTACGGGCCGTAGAAACAATGGGCCTTCTATGGGCCGTATTATCAATGGGCCTTATACGGGCCGTATAATCGATTGGCCAAACATGGGCCAAACAGACCGCATTATGGCCGTAAACGGGCTAGAGTTGGAATCGTCCGTTCATGGGCCGACCATAACAGGCCATGTTAATAGGCCGTATTTGATGATGCTATGAAATCGGCCCAACGTATTAACGGACCACAAACGGGCCAACTGTAACCACGGGCTGAATTTGGCCCACAAGCAGAAAATGACAGTAACGGGCCATAAGTAAACGAATGCTGGAAATGAGCCCAAGAATAAATGGGCTTTGAGAACGCTGAAAGATAACATGGGCTGGAAACGGCCCAACGGAATAACAGGCCGTTAATGGGTATAAAGTGATACACTGTTCATTACGGGCCAGTTTCACCACGGGCCGTTAATGGGTGTAAAGTGATACACTGTTCATTACGGCCCAGTTTCACCACGGGCCGTTAGTAGGCCAAGAGTTACATAGGGCCTCATATGGGTTGAAAGACGTCATGGGCCATACATGGGCCAGAAGTGAAAACAGGCTGGAATCATATTGGATGGCCCAGATGATGCTACTGGGCCTAATTCGGATAGGGTGTAACAGGCCTTGGGTTAGCGGGCTGTAAATGGGCTATATTCGAATAGGCCGTTAACAGGCTTTCCATGGGCCGGCCCGCCAGCTTTTGACCAAGTCAAACGGGCCGGCCTTTTCACAGGAATGGGCCTCTGCTGGGCCGTGCCACGTGTCGATGTATCATAGGCGCCTTCCGTCCAATGAGTGGTTGACATCTGTCCCAACGGTGAGCCGACACGTGTTTCCTCCAGCCAATGATGATTTTACACGTGCAAAATCCCCATTGGTCGGGGCTGTTAATGGGTTATCGGATCCAAAACCCGACCCAATAGCTTAACGGCGTTCCGTTACGGTGGATGCCACGTGTCGGTCACCCTTGACGAAAGCACTTCTGTGACGCCCGATTTATCATCATGGAAGTGGACACTTCCGTGATGATAATTTTGGTAATGTCATGGAACACTTCTACAACAGCACAGGTATGACTATCTTGATTCTGTCATAAATTTGTCATGGATGTACATGCATGACAAAAAAGCGACCTACTGTGACAAACACGTATCATCACGGAAGTGTATTTTTTTGTAGTGCATCCTTCTATATCAAATGGATGTGAAGAGTGCCTTTCTCAATGGCAAGATTGAAGAAGAAGTGTATGTCGCACAACCGCCTGGCTTTGAAGATCCAAAACATCCTGACATGGTTTACAAGCTCAACAAGGCACTGTATGGCCTCAAACAAGCCCCTCGTGCTTGATATGACACACTCAAAGACTTCCTGAAGAGAAAAGGCTTCAAACCTGGTTCCTTGGATCCCACACTCTTCACGAAGACATATGATGGTGAACTTTTTCCGTGCCAAATATATGTGGATGACATTATCTTCGGCTGCACTAATCCGAAATACAGTGATGAGTTTGGATACATGATGCAAGAGCAATATCAGATGTCCATGATGGGTGAGCTGAAGTTCTTCCTCAGTCTTCAAATACAGCAGCAACGCAACGACATCTTCATATCTCAAGAGAAATAGCTCAAAGATTGCCTGAAGAAGTTTGGAATGCAAGACTGCAAGGGTTATATGACGCCAATGCCTACCAAGAGTCATCTGGATTCTGACGCCAATGGTAAAGAGTTCGATGAAAAGGTATACCGCTCCACGATTGGTTATTTGCTTTATTTATGTGTATCTAGGCTAGATAACATGCTTAGTGTTTGCATGTGTGCCCGATTCCAAGCGGCACCAAAGGAATCACATCACGTAGCTGTGAAGCGAATTCTTCGATATTTGGCTTACACCCCAACACTAGGATTATGGTATCCAAAGGGCTCAGAGTTTGATCTAGTTGGATTCTCGGATGCTGATTATGCTGGTGACAAGGTGGATCGCAAGTATACATCAGGCACATGTCACTTTCTGGGACGATCACTTGTGTGTTGGTCTTCAAAGAAGCAGAACTGTGTATATCTCTCCACTTCTGAATCTGAATACATTGCTGCTGGATCTTGCCGCGCTCAGCTTCTATGGATGAAGCAAACACTCATAGACTATGGCATTCATATGAAGTAGGTGCCACTCTACTGCAACAATGAAAGCGCTATCAAGATCGCCAACAACCTAGTTCAGCACTCGAAGACAAAGCACATTCAGATCTGTCATCACTTTCTCAGAGATCATGTCATGAAGGAAGATATTGATATCATTCACGTCAGCACTAAAGAGCAACTGGTAGATATCTTCACAAAGCCCTTGGATGAGAAAAGGTTTTGCAAGTTGCGGTATGAGCTAAATATCTTGGAATCCTCAAATGTCCTGTGATCATGCACACATCCTAACACTTATGCATATCGATGACTTAGATGTGCAAACACACAAAGTAACGTATATCTTCAACTAGTGGAGACTTACACTCTAAGTGTGAATACATTAACGCGGAATTTGACTTCGGAGCACCACGATAATTGTGCGCCATGCCTGGGTCTAATACTTCCTATACGGTGGGTAACGCCACCACCAAACTTTTGTTTAGAATACTTTCTGTTGGAGTTACATTTGCAAAGTCTTCGCATTTGGTTTGTCTTCAATATTAACATGGCTTCATGTTTATCTTCACTATATTGATTTGGTTTCTGTCCTCTACAACATTCACTTATATCTATGTCTTCTAGTTGAATCTTTTGAACTAAGTGAATGTGATCGGACCCTAACCTTTCTATGCTCCCGTCTCAAATCTATCTATCCAAATCATATGCATTCTATTGAAACTGTCGAATGTCTTCTCTGCGTCCTTGTCAGCAGAAGATACAGAGACAAACATTAATCTGTTTTCAATGCTCAATCATTTTACCTGAAACCTGGAGAAACGGGAACGACCACCCGACAATCCAGGCATATGTGGGAACGTGGAACAACCTCTGTCGGTGTCAAAACCGGCGGATCTCGGGTAGGGGGTCCCGAACTGTGCGTCTAAGGCGGATGGTAACAGGAGGCAGGGGACACAATGTTTTACCCAGGTTTCAGGCCCTCTTGATGGAGGTAAAACCCTACGTCCTGCTTGATTAATATTAATGATATGGGTAGTACAAGAGTAGATCTACCACGAGATCGGAGAGGCTAAACCCTAGAAGCTAGCCTATGGTATGATTGTATGTTGTCCTACCGACTAAAACCCTCCGGTTTATATAGACACCGGAGAGGTTAGGGTTACACAAGGTTGGTTACAAAGGAGGAGATACACATATCCGTATTGCCTAGCTTGCCTTCCACGCCAAGTAGAGTCCCATCCGGACACGAGACGAAGTCTTCAATCCTGTATCTTCATAGTCTAACAGTCCGGCCAATGGAGATAGTCCGGCTGTCCGGAGACCCCCTAATCCAGGACTCCCACAGTAGCCCCTGAACTAGGCTTTCAATGATGATGAGTCCGGCGCGCAGTATTGTCTTTAGCATTGCAAGGCGGGTTCCTCCTCCGAATATTCCACGGAAGAATTTGAATATAAGGATAGTGTCCGACCCTGCAAAATAAGTTCCACATACCACCATAGAGAGAATAATATTTCCACAAATCCAAATTGCTGACTTGTTTTGGCAACACGACATTATGTCATGGCCTGGTGATTACTCGAACCCTTTCCTTTAACTAGCCCCGCACATAACGCGAGGTAGTTTTTTGACACGTCTTGTCAAAGCAGAGATTGTGTCCCCTTATCACGGGATTCTCATCAATACGGGCGTGGGTAACCCAACCGTGCCATCGATTACGTTGCTTGGGGGATAAGCGAGTTTTACCAGGCTAGTGGGGACGCATAGTTTCGTCCACCCATATAAAGGGATAATGATTCACCTTTTCATCCATGCCTTCTTCCTCCTTTGCTCATTCATTTTCGCACACTCGAGCTCCAGCGCCCAAGTCCGCACTTCCCACCTCAACCTTCTCCAACCATGTCCGGTGCGGGAGGCAGGTGGATGGTCTCCTCCATCACGGAGGGACACATCAAGAAGCTGAGGAGAGCCGGATACCTGCCCGACGACATCACGCACCGGCTCCCAGATGAGGGGCAGCTCATCCCCACCCCCAGGCCCCATGAGAGGGTAGTGTTCCTTACCCATTTCCTCCATGGACTGGGATTCCCTCTCCACCCATTCGTCCGGGGGCTCATGTTCTACTACGGCCTGGATTTCCATGATCTGGCCCCGAACTTCATCCTCAACATCTCGGCGTTTATCGTCGTGTGCGAGGCCTTCCTCCACATCAAGCCCCACTTCGGCTTATGGCTGAAGACCTTCAATGTCAAGCCGAAGGTAGTGGGTGGCCGCCAAGTGGAATGCGGAGGTGCCATGGTGGGCAAGATGCCCAACGTCACATGGCTCGAGGGCTCCTTCGTGGAGACCATAAAGGGGTGGCAATCGGGGTGGTTCTACATCACCGAGCCGCGTGACCCTGCATGGGCAGCGGCCCCTGAGTTCCGATCTAGCATCCCCACGCGACTCACCTCATGGAAAGAGAAGGGCTTGTCCTGGGGTAGTTCGGGAGAGCTGAGCGGACTCCAAACATGTATTCAAAACATGGTGAACAAGAAGCTCAAACTCGTCAACGTAGTCTAGGTCATGCTCATCCGCCGGATCCTCCCGTGTCAACAACGGGCCTTCAACTTGTGGGAGTTCGACCCGGCCCAGCACCAAACTCTGAACAGGCTCTTCGATACAACACATGAGGATGCCTAGAAGGTGCTATTCAAGGGCGCTGAGGTTCCTCCTCCTACTACCGAGGATCGCGGATTCTGCGCGAAGCGCCAAGCTAGCGTGGTAAGTTGTTTTACCTCTTACAAGATACTTGTTTTACATAGTTTGACTCTATGCGGGATCTAAGCTCCCGTTCCTTTGACAGGACTGGCAGGAAATGGCTTGACAGATCGACCGTCTGGCTCCTTTGCCCGAAGGCCTAGCAAACGCTCTCCTGATGGAGATGCTGACTCCGGCTCCTTACAAGGTGCCAGAGAAGACCAAGAAGGCCAAGGGAACCCAAAAGAGTTCCTGACACCAGGTGTTATCGGACTCATCGTTCGATGACTCTGTGGCACACTCCTCCCCCGAAGACGAGGAGGAAGAAGAAGATGCCCCCCCTCCAGGCGGGGGAGACAAGAAAAGGAAGGCCGTCCCAACTGGGGGGCGAAGGGTCCAAGAAGGGAAGGACTCTCCTTCCGGACAGCTCCACCGCCGCCGCCGAAGGCGAAGACGAGTGGTTACCCAGGGCCAAGCCCCTGGGGAGGTTGTAAGTATTTGAGTACCAGAGTAACTCATAGCATCCTTTTTCGCACTACTTCCCCTAACGCCGAATATGATTATGCAGGCCGCCACGAGCCAGTATCGATGTATCATCGGACGGCTCTCTGGGCTCGTCGGATATGGATAGCGATCCACTTCTGACCGCCACCTCCCCTTGCCCTGCAGACGATGCTGAGGTGTTGTCTCAAGAGGCACTGGGTTGAGGGGAGATAGTCCCGGTGGTGGCTCAAGGCGACCTTCCGACCTCCGGGAGCCGAGGGGACAAGGCCCCTGAGGGCCCCGATTTCGGCCCTTAGTCGAACACCGCGTCGGAACCTTCAGTGGTTCCGGACTCAGGCAGGTGGCCTCCTTCTAAGAGGGGCGATACGCCTGTGCTGGTGACCTCTGTCCATCCAGAGGCACCGGAAAATCTACTGGAAGCGCTTCGCAGCGCTTCCATCAACGAGGAGCACCGTACTGTTATGAGTGCGGTGGTCCAGAAGGTTCAGTCCGCCAAGAGCGGATTGGCTGAAGCCTGTGCCAGCCTTCTAACAGGCTTTGAGGTAAGTATTTTGAAATATAGGAAAAATATTACCGCATAGACAGTAGCCCCTGATGCTCTGTTCGGTGTTTGAAAAGAAAAGCCGAAGAGAGGATCAAATAATACCGCAGGAGTCTAACATAAGTACGTCTATATGCGTATGCAGGCTTCGCTGCTGGCCTCAGCCGCACTGACTGCGGAGGTCACCACACTGAAGCGGGACCTCGAGGGGTCCAAGAAAGAGCTCGGCCTTGCCAAGGGGCGGCTCGAGGAGAACAAGGGTAAGTAATACCCTGTCTATAGATATGTATATATAAAAGAAGACGCGATTGCAGAATGACAGGATCATCTTATATTTGTCAGGGGCCACAACCGAGGTGGCGTCCCTGAAGCAAGCGCTATCCGAGGCCGAAGATAAAGCGGCCAAGGAGTGCACCGAGGTGGGTGAGGTGCAGCGAGAGCTCCAGGCTCTCGTGACAAAGCACGAGGCGTTGGAGCTTGACTCGAAGACGTGAGAGTGTGAGCTTGCCGCGGCCCTCGAGAGCGCAAAGGGTGCCAAGGCCGAAGCCCAAAAGGCCCTCCAGGATATTGACGCAATGAAGAAAATAGCGGCGGGTAAGGCATTCTATATGCAAAGAAAGCATGTGAAAGTAAATTACCTATTACTTACCCGGATCCGGAGCTCTCCAGGAGCATTCGCAGATTTGCCCCGCAGCATGACGGATGCCGCAAAATTTTACCAGGCCGAGGAGGGAAGCTCAACGGAGAAGCTGTTCTGGTCTCAGTATACTGGGACCGAACACTCGGTGCCTATGAGCGACCAGCTGAAGCAGCTAGTCGAGCTACACAAGGCAGCCGAACATGCCATGAAGGGCTTTATAGTCCAGCTGTGGCCTGGCAACGCCCTTCCGAACAGCTACTTCAGCCCGGTGAGGCGGCTTGTGGATGCCTGCCCACGGATGGAAGTCGTCAAGCGGTCCGTCTGCATCTAAGGTGCACGCCGGGCTTTCGCCTGTGTGAAGGTGCAATGGGCCAAGCTAGACGTCATGAAGCTGATCAAGGAAGGACCGCCGCAGGGCAAGGAGCATCGCACCCCTGAAATTTATTATGAGGGTGTCCTGAAGGGTGCCTGTCTTGTAGCGGACGAATGTTCAAAGGATGTAATATTTGAGTAAACTTGCTCGTGTGATCCTGTATCATGAAAACTTGTCTCATATGCGCTATGCAACGCTTGTGTGAATTTAAAATATTACCTTCTGTTTGGCTGTTTATCCAATCTGAGAGATGGCTAGTCCTGGGCTTCTGCCCCCATGCCACGAGTGCTGGGGTGTTCAGGATAAACCTGAGCACTCTTGCTCCCATGTTTGGGTCCTTCGAGGGAGGTGCTCAGCACAACGAACAAGGCAACCAGACTAATAATGCTTTATCACTCTCACTTAGCCATAGAATTCTATAATTTTAAATTTCAGCGAAGCTCCTGGTATTCGGAAGGCCGAATTCGGGGCGCGATACACGCCTTTAAGCCGGTCAGGGCCGACCCCTCGCTCTAAGCGTCATAAGTCTTTAGGGACTCGAAAACCTCGCCGAACAGCGACTAGTCTCTCGCCTTATCATGATAGTCAGTTTTAGCTTTCTCTACTGAGGTGCTTAGCCCAGCAGAACTAGGGCACAATCGCAGTAGTTCTCCTAGCGCTACCTTAGCCGATAGAGCGGAACGTAAGGTACCAAAACATAGGAGCTGGGCAAACCCAACATTTGACCAAAGACATGATTCAGAGCTGATGCATATAATGCTATAAGTTCGGGGTGCCGCACTTGTGAAAGTGTTTGGACTTTTCACACCATATTGTGGGGTACGTAAGCCCCTGGTGTATTGGCCGTACCAAAGTGTACGGTTGCAAGGCGTCATTAATGAACACATATATGTATGACAAGAATGCAATAATAGTCATAATGTTATGCATTGTTTATTCAAAAAGGTGCGTTTAAAGCAGAATGATACAGATGGTGCGATAAGCAAAGAGTAGGACTATGTCCCTTCCAAGGGCAAGCTGAGGAATAGTATTAAATCAAATATTTCGCTCGCTATTGTAACCCACCTGGGAATTCCATGGTGTGACGTAGCTTTCTGCCTCCTTGGTTGCTGCATCATGTGCTCGGCAATAGTGCTACCGGGCAGGGTTTCCAGAGATTAAGGTCCTGCAAAAGAGAAAAATAACCAAACGGGAAGCCCCTAGTGCGGTTTAAGGCGCGTCTTGGGGCGTGCCGCAGTTGTGCTCCCCTCCCCACCTGTGCCCATGGTATTTTTAATGCGTAATTGTGTACGCATGGCACGAGTTTCGCCGTTTGGCTGGGACTGGGGTGGGGGCCGCATTGCTACGTAAGCTCAGATCGCGCCAGGCGGTCTAGTTGCCGATTGCTCTGAGCGCGCTTGAAGGTGTCTGGGTCTTGAAATGCCGAACTGGTGGATTTCCTTGAGAGGCTGCTTTGCGCTTCTGCTGCGAGGGTCGCGGTGTGCTCCTCCGTTTGGAGAGAGCGCTATGTGTTTCCATTTACTGTAATAACCCCGCGAGGTCCTGGCATCTTGAGCTTGAGGTATGCATAATGTGGTACCGCATTGAATCTCGCAAATGCGGTTCGCCCGAGCAGTGCATGATAACCACTACAGAACAGGACTATATCGAAGATTAACTCTTCGCTTCGGAAGTTATCCGGGGATCCAAAGACCACTTCCAGTGTAATTGAGCCTGTGCAATGGGCCTCTACGCCTGGAATGATGCCCTTAAAGGTCGTTTTTGTGGGTTTGATCCTTGAGGGGTCTATACCCATTTTGCACACTGTGTCCTGATAAAGTAGGTTCAGGCTGCTGCCGCCATCCATAAGGACTCGAGTGAGGTGAAATCCGTCAATGATTGGGTCCAGAACTAGTGCGGCGAATCCGCCATGATGGATACTAGTGGGATGGTCCCTGCGATCGGAAGTGATCGGATAGGAGGACCATGGGTTGAACTTTGGGGCGACTGGTTCCAACGCATATACGTCGCTGAGCGCATGCTTCCGCTCCCTCTTGGGGATGTGGGTTGCGTATATCATGTTCATCGTCCGCACTTGTGGGGGAAACCTCTTCAGTCCTCTGGTGTGTGGCTGCCGGGGCTCCTCCTCGTCATTGGTATGTGGCCCCTTGTCCTTGTTTTCGGCAATTAACTTGTCGGCCTACTTGAACACCCAACAATCCCTGTTGGTGTGATTGGCTGACTTTTCTAGGGTGCCGTGTATTTGACACGAATCGAGTATACGGTCCAAACTGGACGGACCCGACGTACTTTGTTTGAATGGCTTTTTCTGCTGACCGGGTTTAGAACCTTTGAATCTGGCATTGACTGTCGTATCCTCGGTATTATTGTTCTTAATGCGGCACTTATGTTTGTTGCGACGTTACCTGCTATTGCCGTCCTTGGTATCCGAAGTACCATGGTCCTTTGATATGTTATTACTGCGAGCCAGCCAGCTGTCTTCTCCCGCACAAAAGCGGGTCATGAGTGTCGTGAGGGCTGCCATAGATTTCGGCTTTTCCTGACCAAGGTGTCGGGCTAGCCATTCGTCGCGGATGTTGTGTTTGAAAGCCTCTTGGGCCTCTGCATCCGGACAGTCGACGATTTGATTTTTCTTTGTTAGGAACCGAGTCCAGAATTGCCTGGCCGATTCTTCTGGCTGCTGAATTATGTGGCTCAAGTCATCGGCATCTGGTGGCCGCACATAAGTGCCCTAAAAGTTGTCGAGGAATGCGGCTTCCAGATCTTCCCAACAGCTAATGGACTCTGCTGGCAAGCTGTTAAGCCAATGCCGCGCTGGTCCCTTGAGCGTTAGTGGGAGGTATTTGATGGCGTGTAAGTCATCACCGCGGGCCATGTGGATGTGGAGGAGGAAATCCTCGATCCATACTGCGGGATCTGTTGTGCAGTCGTATGATTCAATATTTACAGGTTTGAAACCTTCTGGGATTTGATGATCCATTACTTCGTCTGTGAAGCATAAGGGGTGTGCGGCGCCTCTGTATTGGGCTATATCGCGACGCAACTCGAATGGGTCTTGCCCGCTGTGTTCGGCCCGACCGAATTTACCTTTACTGTATCTGGCGTGACATTTATCGTCTCGCATGGTGGCGCGCCCTCGTGATCCGTAGATCGACCTTGCATGCTTTGCTTTGTCCTCCAATATGTCTCGCAGGTCTGGCGTATCTCCCCATGCCTTTTTATTTGAATGGCGTCAGGGTGCAGGCTGAGTTTTTGGCTGGAATGCCTCTATCGCGGCCACGAGGTGGCCGATCAGCCGCGTCATACGCTTCTTCCTCCAGTCGGGGTAGCAACCTGCATTTTGGGTAACTCTTGGAGGGGCGCTCGAGTTTATATTCCTCGGTCGCGAGGACTTCATTCCATCTGTCAGCTAGCAGATCTTGATCAGCTTGAAGCTGCTGCTGCTTTTTCTTAAGGCTATTTGCCGTGGCTATAAGTCGGCGTTTGAAGCGCTCTTGTTCGACGGGATCCACTGGCACGGCGAATTCGTCATCGTCGAGGCTTGCCTCGTCTTCAGAGGGGGCATGTAATTATCATCCTCCGCCTCTCCATCTGCCGCTCTCTCAGGAGGGTTGGCTCTTCCATCCTCCTACTCTAAATCTTGCTGGAGGGGATTGTGGTTGTCTTCGGCACTATCCAGAGTGTTATTATCTCCTGTGCCGGTTTCACCACTTTTGCTTTGGCGGGACTTAGAGCGGCGCCATTGACGTTGGCGCTTGGGTTGCTTCTTGGGGGGGTCATCCTCCGCTATCTCGTCGCCATTGCCTTCTTTGGGTGTATCCACCATGTATATATCGTATGATGAGGTGGCTATCCAGTTCCCTGTGGGCAGTGGTTCCTCTTCGTCTCCTGCATTGTCGTCCATACCTTCGATGTCTTCAGAGTCGAAGTCGAGCATGTCGGTTAAGTCATCGACAGTGGCTACTAAGTTGGTGGTGGGTGGGTCGCGAATTTCTTCGTCGTCCGCATCCCAGTCCTGCCGGACATAGTTCGGCCAGGATCCTCCTGACAAGGAGAGAGACCTTAATGAGTTCAGTATGTCGCCAAAAGGCGAGTGCTGAAAAATATCCACAGAGGTAAACTCCATGATCGGCGCCCATTCAGATTCGATAGGAATGGGCGCAGGCGGCTCGGAGTCCATGGCCGGAGAAGGATCCGGCAGTTTAACAACACGGCTCTCGTGCAAGGTAAGGTCGATGTTTGGCTCGATCGCCGCTGAGGGTAAGGCCTCCGTGGCAGGGTCCATCCACCCGTCCATGGACGGCGCAACTGGCTCCGAATTGAGGGTCGGAGCGGCTGCCTGTGCGATCTCCTGAACACTGTCCGATGGTAGAGCTAAATCGTATTCATCGTGACCGCATGACGCCCAAGGCAGGGGCTTGAATCCGTCGAAGATCAAGTCTCCACGGATATCGGCCGTGTAGTTTAAGCTTCCAAACCTGACCTGGTGGCCAGGGGCGTAACTTTCAATCTGCTCCGGATGGCCAAGCGAATTGGCCCGCAGTGCAAAGCCGCCAAACACGAAGATCTGTCCGGGGAGAAAAGTCTCACCCTGGACTGCATCGCTACCGATGATAGTAGGAGCCATCAAGCGCGACGACACAGAGGAACTCTTAATGAAAGCACCAATGTCGGTGTCAAAACCGGAAGATCTCGGGTAGAGTGTCCCAAACTGTGCGTCTAAGGCGGATGGTAACATGAGGCAGGGGACACAATGTTTTACCCAGGTTCGGGCCCTCTTGATGGAGGTAAAACCCTACGTCCTGCTTGATTAATATTGATGATATGGGTAGTACAAGAGTAGATCTACCACGAGATCAGAGAGGCTAAACCCTAGAAGCTAGCCTATGGTATGATTGTATGTTGACCTACGGACTAAAACCCTCTGGTTTATATAGACACCGGAGGGGTTAGGGTTACACAAGGTCGGTTACAAAGGAGGAGATACACATATCCGTATTGCCTAGCTTGCCTTCCACGCCAAGTAGAGTCCGATCCGGACACGAGACGAAGTCTTCAATCTTGTATCTTCATAGTCTAACAGTCCGGCCAATGGATATAGTCCAGCTGTCCGGAGACCCCCTAATCCAGGACTCCCACAACCTCCAATGTGTTGCATGATCGCCACGTGTCCTTCAGATGTGAACCGCCAGGGGCACCTGCGTAATAACGTTGTGTCGTCCCTGTCCCTATAAATACATGCCTCACCCCAGTCATTATCTCTTCTTCTACTTCTCTCTCACACAAACCCTAGAGCCACCGCTAGCCCTCGACGACGCCGGGACGAAGCGCTTAGCTGCCGCGACCTCACCGACGCCGTCATCACGCCGGTCGCGGACATCATCTTCTCCGCCGTCGCCGTAGGTGTCCTCCGTTGCCGAGTTAGGGCATGGAAGATCGAACTGCTCAGCCTCGTCTCCTACTTCGTCTAGCAGTTCCTCGAGTGGTAAATAAAAACTATTTTTACAGTCCTTTTTGATCCGATAGATTCATCCTTTTCAACCTCAAGTGGTTTCTGTTGCTACAAAGTTGGATCTATCCTGTACTGCATCTCATAGCATGCCTAGTATGTTCACTTATGCTTCCCAAAGTAGTTAGATTCCTCACTTTTACTTATTCATGGATTCGTATAAATCTGGAACCAACTCTCTACATATGAGTGAATGTCTTCGCACTATGAGGTCAATGTCTTCTAAACTGATTTATCTTCAAAATCCTCTAAGAATGCATATGACCTCTTCCCCTTCCCTCGCATATCTAATGCTTTCACAGGTACATGTCTGTGGGAGAATCCCTTGGTTCTCATAGTCTGCATTCATTTGCAGAGCTCTTACAGCATCACATAAATTCTCTTGAAGCCAGTTCCTGTCTGACCAGCAGACGGAAGACTTTGACAGTGCTGAAGCCTTTCAGTCTAAACTTCATGGCAAAAGAGAAATCAGCAAGGAAGGGTGGCAGACAGCGCCGTGGGGGTACATCAATGGACCTGCCCGAAGATCTCTATGAACTATACAAAACTGACCCCGAAGAAAGCTATGGTCAGCGCAAGACACGAATCCAATGGATTCAAAGATATAGGGCCGAGCAATGGTTACAGATTCGTCACCAAGGAGTATGCTGAAAAGAATGATCTCTCGCGTCCTTGGGGAGATATTCTCTATAAAAATCTTCAACGCAAGACCAGAACTGAAGCCATTGCTCAACGATTTTACCCTTGCATGGTCCGAGGGCCACAGCCTACTGATGCCGACCCATCGTCATTGCTATGGTGTCGAGATGACAATCTGTTCAAGTGCAACTATCAGTCTACAAAGAACTCGGCCAAGGAAAACAAGAAGTCTTTGGGATTAGACTTCAACCCAGGCCCCTCTGTACCACGTGCTGATGGCACACGCGAAGCTACACCCAATCTTGTTGGGCCCTTCTACAACTTAGAAGGTCTCATCACTCACATTCAGGTTCAAGGGGCAGTCATGGACCACTCTGCAGATGACGCTGATTCTGACGAAGCGCCTGCACCACCGAAGCCCGTGAAGCAAAAGAAACCAAAGGCTTGGAATCCCTCCTCTGTACCAAAGGTCTCACGGGCGAAGCCTCTGTCCACTGCACCTCCTGAAGCCAGTGTGCAGTCTAAAGATCTCTCTCGCATCTCCAAGTCTGACAAGTTGAAAAAGCCAATGCAACCAACTGCTCAAGCATTGACCCCTACTGCTGTTTTTAGAAACGAGAATGACGCCATTGATCTGTCTAGCGATGACGATCTTGGCGATGACGCTCTTGAGCAATTGATAAAGAGCAAGCAAGAGGTGGAAATCTTCAATGATCTTCCCCTCTTTGATGTGGAAATCCTGTACAATTTATTGATGAGTGGTTTGACAGCCCAGACCTCAGTTTTGATGATCTTCAGCTCCCAATTGGCCTCAACGTCTCCTTCCACAGAGCCATTGCTCCTGAGCTAGCTCTTGCCCAGAAGATTGTTTAGCTGAAGCACAAGATTGATTATGAAAAGGCTCAGTTCAAGAAGCACATGGCCAAGCTCAATGTTGAAGACATCCAAAATTTCAAGGTCATGATGCATGAGCGCAAGGAGGCATTCCACAAGAAACGAGAAGAAGCAAAAGATTCTCATGAGCGCATGAAGAATCTTGCTGCCAAATGTGTTCAAGGCTACAATGAAGCTGAAAAGCGCAAGGCTTTGGGGCGACCAGGCATCGACCCCAGAATGGCTGCCAAGAAGAAGAAGAAGAAGAAGAAGAAGCTAGCTGTGGCCGAACCAGAATCATCAAGGCAGGAAGAACCTCGCATTGTCTTCCCGGCCAATATGATAGGCTGGAAGCCTAAGGTCCCCACAGTGGCTCCGGAGTTCAAGAAAACTAGAGCAGCTGAAGCCGAAGCCAGATAGCGCAAGACCAAAGCCACCACTAATGATGCTCCACCAACCAAGAAAAGAAAAACAAAGAAGAGAGACCGGGCTGCTTCCATAGAGCCCCTTGTTGTCGAGCCAATTTCTGTTGCTCGTCCTTCCTCTGCACATCAAGAACGTCGTTTGGTAGTTCATGAGCCTCCTTCCACGAAGGCTCCTAAAGCTGAAGAGAATCCAGATGTTGACCCCACCACAGCTGAAGACATTGGTCATCAACACAATGTTGAAGATGATGAAGTCCTTCCTTAGATCGAGCACAATTTGGTATCATCGCCTGTTCTCACGAACAGCGAACTCATCAGCATTGGTCGTCCATTGACGCCAATTGCTCAGGATGACTCATGGGCTGATCACCCTCAAGAATCCCCTCGTGATGAAGAAACACCTGTTACTCTCCCACCACAGGTCGCCACTCTGGTGATTGACAATGAAGACCTTGAGGCCCAACCAACTCCATCTCCACAGGCGTCGCCAGCGTTTCACAGGCTTCGCAAAGGACCAAGGCCACATGTCACATTGTCAAGTGTTCCAGAAGGAGAAGAGCACCAATCCGTTTCACGCGAAGTCTTTCCTAAAGCCTCTCCTACTGCGAACATCCCTGAATCTGAAGCCAAAACGGCTGAAGATATTCCGGCTGCATCAGCCGATGACCAAGAAGAAGAACCAAGAGATGAAGAAAGAGTTGCTACACCCCCGTCCAACCCTGAAGTTGTTCTCAAGGAGAACGTGTCTGACCCTCTAGCTCCTGAAGTGGAGGTTACCAATACTGAAGCCAATGACGTTGTCATGGCTGAAGCTAATGTGCTGCCAGATGTCACTGCACCTGAAGCCAATGCTGCACCTGATGCAAATCTGCAGCTTGAAGCCAATGCCTCTGCTACTGTACCACCTCCCAGGCCACACACCATCGAGCAAGCATATGATCGTGGTCAGCTTGTTCCAGTCCGCTGGCCAATTCTGGTTCCTCCGCCTGCTCCCGGACCTCAATTTGCCTATCATGTGGAGCATAGGCCTCAGGTCCAGAAGCCAAAGCCAAGGCTAACACGGTTCCCAGGTACTGCAATGTCACCAGGAATGTTTAATCTGAATGGATTCAGGGCGCACAACACATTCTTTGACAGTGACAAGAATTCCTACACAAGGCCAAGAATCTCCTCAGATCGATTCTGGAGTTATCAACAGCGAAGCTACTATTCTTGCATCTTGTACAATCAGGGGCGCATCTCCCCACATATGCATCTTGATTGTGAAGCCATTGCTGGACTGCCATGCCTTGAAGAAGCCCTTGACTGCTTCCGTGATGCGGGTCTGCTCAACTTTGTGACTGCCAAGGAACACTGGAATGAAGAACTTCTGCTTCAATTCTATGCTACCCTCCACATTCGTGGGTACAACAGGGATCCGAAGACTTGGACCCTGCAATGGATGACGGGCGATGTCCATCATGAAGCTAAAGCCCAAGACATCATTGAGCTTACAACCCTGCCCACTCCTGGCGAATATTATGAACCAGGTTGTCAACAACACCAGAATGCTTTGGAGAGCATTTTCCAGAAGCCAGAGCCTAACATGAGCCAAATGCTGAGCATGATGAAGCCTCTGCCACGTGACGCTGAATACCCAACGGAATTCTTTGTCAAAGACCTAGAGTATCTGCCCCGCACCATTTACCATATCATCAGAAAAACTCAGTGACCTGTCAAAGGACATTCATCTGCAGCGAAGCTTGAAGGAGCAATGAAGACTTTGGTTTTCTATATCTTGAATGGCATCAACTTCAATGCTCAAGACTTCTTCATCAGGCAGTTGGCTGCATCTGGCTCCGATATCTTCGGTCTGAAGTTCTATGCTCCATGGGTAATGCGCCTTATCAAGCTTCACTCTGCCTTCAACTATCAGCCGTCTGCGCGCAATCATCTCATATTCTTGCCAGAGGTTGATATGTCTGTTGAAGCCATTTACCCAGAGCCTGCAAAGGATCCAATTTATCTTCACAATGTTGATCGTCAAAGCTTCACCCAGCCCATTGAAGGAGTTCAGGTCGTCTCTCGTGTTTATCCCTTGGCATGCAACACACGTGCCCCTCGCGCCCAAACTGAAGCCACTGGAAGCACCATTGCCCAAAGGCCTCAGAAGCGATCTCGTGTTCTCAATGACCGAGAGCTTCTTGTCGCTCTACATTAGAAACAGGATAAGCATCATGATTGGCTTAAGCGTCAAATGCAAAGCCTCTTGGTGGACGTCAATCGTATTCAAAATCTTGCCACCAAGAATGCCTTTGTTACACATGAAACCTGTCGGAGGTCCTGGAAGAGTTTGACATTACTCACTGCTGAAGCAGATCTTCAAGCCGATGGCTTCACAGAAAGATTCAAGTTTGACTCCACTCCTCCAAGGAATGCTCACTTGCGTCGGACTCCCTCACTTAAAGACTCTGACTATTCTTCCTCAGCTGCAACGGTGAATGCCAGAGTCATAGATGATCAAGATGATGCAATTCACCACCTCCACCTTCAGCGCGCGTCGACACTGCACCAAGTTCCTTTGCATCACCGGACCTCAACGACGACCCTGCTGCTTCGCCTACTCCTCATGGGAACGAGTAGAAGCTCTATGTCTTCAAACCTTTTTGGTCCTTACTGACAAAAGGGGGTGAAGCATATGAGTTGATAGTTTTCAAGCGGGTCCATATGGTGGTTGCTATATTTTTGCCAAGTGTTTACAACTCTCGCTTTTGATACATTTGGTTCGTTTTCGAGTTGTAACACTTAAACTTGATGGTCGTCTGCTACCTTTTCGACACTATGTGATGCGATGATAAATTCCGCATGTGCGATGATAAATTCCGCATGAAGTCATTTTGCAGATGTCCATTTTTCATTATGCATGTCATTATCTTCGATATATCCTTTCATGCATGACGAATTGTCTTCATAAGTAGAAGAGGAGCTCCGCAAGTACAACCTGCCATGAGAATTTGCATTCAAAAGCAAAATACTTATATGCACATCTTCGGGGGGAGCCTTCCTGCTACTTACGAAGACAATACTTAAATCCTTTACAATTTCACATACTTTTTTATCCCCATTGAAAACTTCAACCAGTTTGTCATCAATCACCAGAAAGGGGGAGATTGTAAGTGCATCTAGTGCCACCCTAGTTGGTTTTGGAGTATTGACGACAAACCTGGTTGAGGGACTAATGTGTTTGTGAGAATTGCAGGATAACACAGGTAGTAGTCCCTCAATGATTCGGTTTTCCTACAGGAGATGACCCCTAGAAATGTATGAAGATATTGAAGACAATAGTGGTCTATGAAGAGATTCACATTGAAGACTATGACATGAGAAGACATCGTATGAAGACTATGGAGTATGAAGACATAGTTCTTTCGTAGTTTCCTTCTCTTCTTTGTTGAGTCATAGGAACCACCGTACCGTTAAGTGGGGTCCAAGTGAACAAGGTCAGAGTGACTGATGTGATGCTCAACCAAATCATATGTCTTCGAGCGAAGACAATGAGAGCAAATCTTATCCAAAGCTGGATGAGTCAGCTTTACTTGTAGCCCAAGTAAAGCTGCCTCGTGCGATTGAAATCTGACCGTTGGACACATGTCAGTTCCTTAGTGACCCAGGGTCATTTTGGACAAATCAGGTCGCGTTGCCTCCTGGCTATAAATAGCCCACCCCCTATACCATAAATTGGTTGGCTGCTCAGAGTTAGTGCACGGCTTTTGTCGTTTGAGAGCAACCCACCTCGAATCCTTTGAGAGAGAAATCCTTGCGAGGACAAAGCCCTAAACACCCAGAGCCAAAGAGTGTTAGGCATCACTGAAGTCTTCCTGTCTGTGTGAAAGACTTATTACACTTGAGGACTGTGAATCCTCCGGCCGATTAGGCGTCGCGTTCTGAGCATCCAAGAGTCATTGTGGATCGCCGGTGAACGAAGTCTGTGAAGGTTTGGAAGTCTACCTTGAAGACTCACCAGAGTGATTGGGAGAGGACTCTATGTCCTTAGCTCAAGGGGAATAAGGTGAAGATGCGGTCTTCTGACTTAAATCTCAGCCTCCCTAACCAGACATACAGTTGTCACATCAACTAGAACTGGTCCAACAAATCATTGTCTTCAACGAGCCACTGGTTCTATCCTTCCCATCTCCTTATTTGCAGTTAGTGCTTGTGAAGTCATTGCCTGTTTGCATTATCTTTCTGTCTTCACTTTGTGACTTCTTGTTCTGATTGGCTTCATCCTATCTTCCATCCTGATCCGTACTGCCTAGCTGCTAGTAGTCTTTGTGCTTTCATTTCATTGAATACTTGACAATGGCTTGCTTAGTGTAGTCTACCTTCCGCTGCATGGTAATAGGTTTATTTCTATCATTTTTCTTCGAAACCTCCATGTTTTGAAGACTTTCATAAAAATCGCCTATTCACCCCCCTCTAGTCGATCACTAGCACTTTCAATTGGTATCAGAGAAAGGTACTCCCTTGTTCTGTGTGATTCGGTTTAACCACCTGGAGTTTTAGCTATGTCGACTGCAGGGATAATCAAAGTCTCCGCTGCGTGCCCAGTCTTCGATGGAACTGAATATCCCTACTGGAAGAATAAGATGCGCATGCATCTGGAAGCCATTGATGTCGACCTCTGGTATGTCGTCAAGAATGGCATCCCCAAGGCTAGTGAAGGTGTCACCGCTACTGATGTCAAGAAGTTCATTCAACTGGATTCCACTGCCAAGAACATCATCTGTGGTCATCTGACCAAAGGACAATATGGCCGTGTGAGTGCTCTGGAAACATCCAAGCTAGTCTGGGACTGGCTCTCCAAGGTCAACGAAGGCGTGTCAACCCAGAGAGATCAAAGAATCAGTGTCCTTCGCAACCTCTTCAACCGATTCAAGAGAAACGACAATGAGAATGTTCAGCTCACGTTTGATCGACTCACTAACATCACAAATGAGCTTCAAGCCCTCGGCGCTACTGAGATCACCAAGCATGAAGTCGTCAAGACACTCCTGAGATCACTTGACAGCTCATTTGACACCCTAGCCCTGATGATTCAAGAATGCCCTGACTTCTAGACACTCGATCCGTCTGACATACTTGAAAGGCTCAACACACATGAGTTTCAGCTTTCTGAGAAAAGAGACATCTACGGTCCCAACTATGGGCGAACTCGTGCTTTGAAGGCAAAAGTTGTTTCCTCATCTGAAGAAGAATCGGATTGCAGTTTGGATGATCCTGAAGACATTGGAAAGGAGCTTGCTATGCTTGTGAAGAAGTTCCAGAAATTCACCAAGAAGAAAGGCTTCCGAAAGTCCTCACGTTCCAGCTCAAGGAATGATGAAGCTTCTGCTCATGACTACAAGAAGAGAACATGCCACAAGTGCAAGAAACCTGGTCACTACATCTCTGAGTGTCCGCAGTGGGACAATGAGAACAACAAGAAGAAGAAGAGCAAGGAATATGATTCTGACGACAAGAAGAAGAAGAAATACTCAAAGTCTTCTTCCAAGTCTTCATCAAAGTCTTCATCACACAAGAAGAGCTCATCTGGCAAGGCTCGTGCGTTTGTTGGCAAGGAAATGGATTCAGAGGAGGAGTCTGCTTCTGAGGAGGCGGAGGTGGAGTATGAGGAGGAGTCCAATTCTGGCTACATCCTACGTTGCCAAGTCCATCTTCAACATTGAAGACAATGACTTCATCACTGACGCCGATGCTAATGACAAGGACAACTCCACTCCCACCTACTGCTTCATGGCACATGGTGCCAAGGTAAACTCACGCACTACTCACTATCAAACATCCAGTGAAGATGACTCTGATTGTGGTTCCAAACCCAGCTACAAAAAACTTGCTAAAATTGCAACTGAACAACAGAAAGCTATGGAACATATTCAAAAACTGTTAGATAAAAGCGATGACTTGTTAGACGTTGAAATGACTTGATCTCAGTCCTTAATTGAAGACATAAGAAATCTTCATGTTAAGTATGAGGAACTTGAAAGTCGTCATGAAACGCTCTCAACAACTCATGAAAAGCTTTCCTATGATTATCTTCAAAGGAAGCAAGATCTTAAGAAATTGAGAGCGGCTCATGAAGATCTTAAAAACGATAATGAGTCACTTCGCGCCAAACAGTCAGTTCCGCTCAGGAAGGATTTGAACCACCATGTCTTAAATGCATTGAACGTGACGGCGCTACTTCTGTTGTTGGATGTTCTACTGCTGCTACTATTGCAATATCTTCAACTATTGATGTGGTAACTAACCCCTCTGCTGAGGATGCCACTGCTATTGCTGATGAAAATGCTAGGTTGAAGACATTGCTTGAAACAGGGATGTACAAAAGTCCCAAAGGGCATCAGACACTATGTGATGTCCTCAAAAGGCAGATCCTAAACCGAAACCCTAGGAAAGAGGGTGTTGGGTTCGAAAGGAAAATGAATGCTCATGGCTCTTACTGGAAACCTGAGAAGTACCCCAAAACCACATGGGTTGCTGCAAAGGAACCTTCAGTGGATCCATCCACCCTATCTGGCTTCACTTGTGCTAATCCCATTGTTATTGATGAATCCTTTGATGCAAACTATAAACTATTTAAGAATCAGAATGGTGAAGTGTTTGCCAGGTATATTGGTACTAACTGCGGGAATGGGCCACCTATGAAGAAAGTCTGGGTGCCGAAAAAGTGTCTGGAAAATCTTCCTGTGTATGTCGTCATGACACCACAAGTGAAGAAGACAAACCCCAGACCACGGGCTTCATATGGTCCAAAGGCTTCATACAAACAGAGGACTCACCTGAGTCGCACTAACGCAAATGTTTTGCCGGGAAACCATACTCAGGCCTATGAATATGAGGGCGTTTCATCAAACCGCCATGTTCATAAGACCAAGAACTACTCTGCTTATTCTTATGAGTACTATTGTCCACCTGCAAGACTATTTGCTAGGGCTCCAAAGCCAAAGTTCTCAGATGCTGCACTTAGACTCATTGCTTCGAAGCCACCCTTGAAGATGTGGGTGGCCAAGAAAAGCTTAACTCTTTTTTTGCAGGGAAGGGTCTCCAGCCGAAAATCAAATGCGTCTGAAGCTATTGCTGGGGACCTTAAACATCTTGTAGGGCACAAGATCAAATGCCCAAATGGTCTTATTACGTATTTTGTTCCTGAGTCGCTTGCTACTTTCCCTATCAGTCCTAACCTTGATCTAAGATTTCATAATCCACTTGCTTGTCAAATGTTTATGCTTCACAATTCTCTTCGTGAAGCCTATCCCCCTAACTGCACTGTAGGGTATGACACCAGCTGCTTCAGAATGGATTATTGATAGTGGATGTACTAATCACATGACTTGCAAGCGAAGTCTTCTCATGGACTCAACCTTACGTCCATCTGACAAGAGTCACATCACATTTGCTAATACTAGTAAAAGCAAGGTATTAGGTCTAGGTAGAGTTGAAATCTCAAGGGATCAGCACATGGATAAAGTGATGCTTGTTGAATCCCTTGGTTTCAACTTAATGTCTGTCTCAATACTTTGCAATTTAAACATGATTGTGATGTTTGGAAAATATCGTTGCCTTGTTCTAATGGAATCTGACAAGTCTCTAGTCTTTGAAGGGTATCGGAAAGATGATTTGTACATGGTAGATTTCTCAGCAGGACCACAGCTTGCCGTATGTCTTCTTGCAAAAGCTTCAGAATGCTGGCTCTGGCATCGGAGGCTAGGGCATGCTGGCATGAGGAATTTGCACACTCTTGCCAATAAGAAGCATAACATAGGCATCGAGGGCATCAAGTTCAAGAAGGATCACTTATGCGGTGCCTGCAAAGCTGGAAAGATGACGAGGGCCAAGCATCCCTCGAAGACAATCATGACAATGACTCAACCCTTCAAATTGCTACACATGGACCTCTTCGTTCCCACTCACTACTCAACTCTTACTACTACTGCTTGTCTCTATGGCTTCGTCATTGTTGATGACTATTCAAGATATACATGGGTGCATATAATCCTCTACAAGACTAAAGTGCAGGATGTCTTCAGACGCTTCGCCAATCGAGCCATGAACAATTATGGCGTCAAGATCAAGCACATCAGAAGTGACAATGGCACTGAATTCAAGGACACCGGTCTCGACACTTATCTTGATACTTTGGGCATCAATCATGAGTTCTCAGCTCCGTACACGCCGCAGTAGAATGGCATCGTGGAACGCAAGAACATAACACTTATTGAGAGGGCCCGAACGATGCTCGATGAATACAAGACTCCAAGAAAGTTCTGGCCTAAAGCCATTGATACTGCATGCCATATCATCAACCGTGTTTATCTTCACAAGCTTCTGAACAAAACATCCTATGAGCTCCTCACTGGTAAGAAGCCAAATTTCAGTTACTTTAGAGTATTTGGTGCCAGGTGCTGGATCAAGGATTTACATCACACTTCAAAATTTGCACCGAAAGCACATGAAGGTTTTACGCTTGGATACAGAAAGAATTCGCACTCCTATAGAGTATTCAACCTCTTTCACTATAAAGTGGTTGAAACTGTGGATGTGTGGTTCGATGAGACTAACGGCTCGCAAAGAGAGCACCTGCCAAATGTGCTAGATGAAGTTCCATCCAGTGAATCCATCAAGCTTATGGGAACTAGAGAAATCATACCGTCTGAAGCACAGCCCAAAGAGGAACTTATCATTTCTGCACCTAATCAACCTGAAGACAATGCTCAGCCTGAAGACAATCCTTCCAATGATGACAATGATCAACAAGAGAAAAATCTTCGTCCAGTTCATCCTCGTGTTGCTAACGAAGTACAGATTGAGAAGATAATTGACAGCATAAATGCGCCTAGTCCACTCACTCATTCAAGAGAAACACAGCTAGCAAATTTCTGTGGGCACTTTGCTTTTGTCTCAATATCTGAACCCAAGAAAGTTGCTGAAGCCTTTATGGAACCTGAATGGATTCAAGCTATGCAAGAAGAGCTTCAACAGTTCAAATTGAACAATGTCTGGGAACTGGTCAAGCGACCTGACCCTCGCAAGCACAACATAATAGGCACAAAATGGATATACCGCAACAAGCAAGATGAGCATGGTCAAGTCGTTAGAAACAAGGCACGTCTCGTCGCTCAAGGATATACTCAAGTGGAAGGGATTGACATCGATGAAACATTTGCTCCTGTGGCTAGGCTTGAAGCTATTCACATACCGCTAGCCTATGCTAACCATCACAACATCTTGCTATATCAAATGGATGTGGAGAGTGCATTTCTCAACGGCAAGATTGAATAAGAAGTATACATCGCACAACCTCCTAGCTTTGAAGATCCAAAACATCCTGATATTGTGTACAAGCTAAACAAAGCACTGTATGGCCTCAAACAAGCTCCTCGCGCTTGGTATGATACGCTCAAAGATTTCCTGAAGAGCAAAGGCTTCAAATCTGGTTCCCTTGATCCCACACTCTTCACGAAGACATATGATGGTGAATTGTTTGTGTGCCAAATATATGTGCATGACATTATCTTCGGCTGCACCAACCAGAAATATAGTGATGAGTTTGGACACATGATGCAAGAGCAATATCAGATGTCCATGATGGGTGAGCTGATGTTCTTCCTTGGTCTTCAAATTCACCAGCAAAGAAATGGCATCTTCATATCTCAAGAGAAATACCTCAAAGATTGCCTGAAGAAGTTTGGAATGCAAGATTGCAAAGGTTGCACGACGCCCATGCCAGCTAAACACCATCTGGGTCCCGACGACAATGGTAAAGAGTTTGATCAAAAGGTATACCGCTCCATGATTGGTTCTTTACTTTATCTATGTGCATCTAGGCCAGATATTATGCTTAGTGTTTGCATGTGTGCTCTATTCCAAGCGGCACCAAAGGAATCGCATCACTTAGCTGTGAAGCGAATTCTTCGATATTTGGCTTACAACCCAACATTAGGATTATGGTATCCAAAGGGCTCAGAGTTTGATCTGGTTGGTTTCTCGGATGCTGATGCTGGTGACAAGGTGGATCGCAAGTCTACATTAGGCACATGTCATTTTCTAGGACGATCACTGGTCTGTTGGTCTTCAAAGAAGCAGAACTTTGTATCACTCTCCACTGCTGAATCTGAATACATTGTTGTTGGACCTTGCTGCACTCAGCTTCTATCGATGAAGCAAACTCTCAAGGACTATGGCATCCATCTGAAACAAGTACCACTCTACTACAACAACGAAAGCGCCATCAAGATTGCCAACAACCCAGTTCAGCACTCGAAGACAAAGCACATTGAAATTCATCATCACTTTCTCAGAGATCATGTCATGAAGGAAGATATTGATATCATACACATCAACACTTAAGAGCAACTGGCAGATATCTTCACAAAGCCCTTGGATGAGAAAAGGTTTTGCAAGTTACGGTGTGAGCTAAATATCTTGGAATCCTCAAATGTCCTGTGATCAAGCACACATCCTAACACTTATGCATGTTGATGACTTAGATGTGCAACACACAAAGTAAAGTATATCTTCAATCAATGAAGACTTACATTCTGAGTGTGAATACATTAACGTGGAATTTTACTTTGGAGCACCACGATAATTGTGCGCCGTGTCTGGGTCTAATACTTCCTATACGATGGGTAACGCCACCACCAAATTCTTCCTTTAGAAGTGTTTTTCTCATGGTGTTACTTTTGCAAAGTCTTCACACTTGATTTGTCTTCAACATTGATTTGCTTTCTTGATTATCTTCACAATGTTGACTTGGTATATGCATATATTAAGTGTTTTGTCCTCTACAGCATTCACTTATAGCTATGTCTTTTCATTTGAATCTTTTGACCTAAGTGAATGTGATCGGACCCTAACCTCTCTATGCTTCTACCTCAAATCTATCTACCCAAATCATATGCATTCTATTGAAACTGTCGAATGTCTTCTCTGCGTCCTTGTCAGCAGAAGACATAGAGACAAACAATTAATCTATTTTAAATGCTTAATCCTTATTGCATGAAACCCGGAGAAGCCGGAACGACCGCCCGGCAATCCAGACGGGCGTGGGAACATGGAACTGCTTTCAATGTGTTGCATGTTCGCCATGTGTCCCTCAGATGTGAACCGCCAGGGGCACCTGTGTAATTGCGTTGTGCCATTCTTTTCCTTATAAATACATGTCCCCTCACGGTCAAAAATCCTTCTTCCACCTCTCCACCTCATCAAAACCCTAGCACCTCCGCTAGCTCTCGACGCCGCCGGCGACGAAGCGCTTAGCTGCCACGACTTCACCGACGTCATCCTCACGCCGGCCGCGGACATCGTCTTCTCCGCCGCCACCGTAGGTGTCCTCCATTGCCAAGTTAGGGCACATTGGATTGAACTGCTCGGTCTCCTACTCTTCCCATCTAGCAGTTCATCATGTGGTAATTAAAATCTCACTTTTTACCGTCTTTTGATCTAATCGATTCATCCTTCTTCACCAAAAGTGGTTTCTGTGACTACAAACTTGGATCTATCTAGTTCTGCATCTCATACTGTGCCTAGCATCTTCACTTATGCATCTAAACTAGTTAGATTCCTCACTTGTACCTATTCTTGGATTCGTACAAATCTGGAACCAACTTCAAACACATAAGTGAATGTCTTCGCATTATGAGGTCAATGTCTTTAAACTGATTTATCTTCAAAATCTTCTGAGAATGCATATGACCTCTTCCCCTTCCCTCGCATCTTTACTGCTGTCACAGGTACATGTCCGTGGGAGAATCCCTTGGTTCTCATAGTCTGCATTCATTTGCAGAATTCTTACAGCATCATATCAACTCTCTCGAAGCCAGTTCTTGTCTGACCAAGAAGCCTTTGTCAGTGTTGAAGCCATATAGTTTGAACTTCATGGCTTCGCAAAAGTCAGTGAGGAAGGGCGGCAGACAGCGCCACGAGGAAACATCAAAGGATTTGCCAGCTGATCTGCATGAACTGTACAAAAATGATCCTGAAGAAACCTATAATGAACGCAAAACTCGAATCCAATGGATTCGAAGATATTGGGCCGAGCAATGGTTTAAGTACAGATTCGTCACCAAGGAGTATTCTAAGAAGAATGCTATCAAGCATCCCTGGGGAGATATTCTCTATAAAAATCTTCAACCCAAGACCAGAACTGAAGCCATTGCTCAGGGTTTCTTCCCTTGCATGGTCCGTGGACCTCAACCTACTGATGCTCATCCCACATCTCTGCTATGGTGTCGGGATGACAATCTGTTCAAGCACAACTTTCAGTTTGCCAAGAACTCGGCCAAGGAGAACAAGAAATCTTGGGGATTAGAATTCAATCCTGGCCCCTCTGCGCCTCGTGCCGATGGCACACGCGAAGCTGAACCAAATCTGGTTGGGCCCTTCTATGACTTAGAAGGTCTCATCACTCATATCAGGGTTCAAGGGGCAGATGTGGATCAACCTGCAGATGACGCTGACTCTGATGAAGCGCCTGCACCTCCGAAGCCGAAGAAGCAGAAGAAACCCAAGGCTCCGAAGCCTTCCTCTCCACCAAAAGCTTCATGAGTGAAGCCCTTGGCCACCGCTCCACCTGCACCAAGTGTGCAGTCTGAAGATCTCTCTCGCGTCTCCAAGACCGAGATGAAGAAGAAGAAGCCTATGCACTCCTCCAGTCCTGCTATGACCCCTGCTGCCATTCTGAGAAATGAGGCCATAGATCTGTCAAGTGACGACGATCTTACCAATGACGCTCTTGATCTGTTGATTAAGAGCAAGCAGCAGGCGGAAATCTTCAATGATCTTTCCCTCTTTGATGTTGACATTCTGAACAAGTTCATCGATGACTAGTTTGACAATCCAGAACTCAGTTTTGATGATCTACAACTTCCAATTGGCCTCAGCGTCTCCTTCAATGGCGCCATTGCTTCTGAGTTAGCTCTTGCTCAGAAAATTGTTGAGCTGAAGCACAAGATTGACTATGAAAAGGCTCAGTTCAAGAAGCATATGGCCAGGCTCAGTGTGAAGGATGTGCAGAACTTCAAGATCATGCTACACGAGCTCAAGGAAGCATTTCTCAAGAAACATGATGAAGCCCAAGGTTCTCATGAGAGCATGAAGAATCTTGCTGCCAAATGTGTTCAAGGCTACAATGAAGCTGAAAAGCGCAAGGCCTTGGGGCGACCAGGCATCGACCCTAGAATGGCTGCCAAGAAGAAGAAGAAGAAGCCTGCTTTGGCAGAACCAGAAGCATCAAGGCAGGAAGAACCTCGCATTGTCTTCCCAGCCAGTATGACAGGCCCGAAGCCTAAGGTCCCCAAAGTGGCTTCAGAATTCATGAAAACTAGAGTAGCTGAAGCCGAAGTCAGAAAGCGCAAGACCAAAGCAACCACTGATGATGCTCCCCCAACTAAGAAAAGAAAAAAAAAGAAGAGAGACCGGGCTGCTTCCATAGAGCCCCTTCTTGTCGAGCCAATTTCTGTTGCTCGTCCTGCGTCTGAACATCGTGAACGTTGTCTGGTAGTTCATGACCCTGCTTCCACACAGGAGCCTGAATCTGAAGAGAATCCAGCTGTTGACCCCACCGCAGCTGAAGACATTGGTCCTCATGACAATGTTGAAGATGATGAAGTCCTTCCTTAGATCGAGCACAATTTGGTATCATCTCCTGTGCTCACACACAGCGAGCTCATCAGCATTGGTCATCCTCTGACGCCAATTGCTCAGGATGCATCATGGGGTGATCACCCACAACAACAAGACACCCCAAGTACCCCCCAACCACAAGTCACCTCACCAGTGCAAGATGATGATGACTTTGAGGCCCAGCCAACTCCATCTCCACAGGCGTCACCAGCGTTACGCAGGCTTCGCAAAGGACCAAGGCCCCAAGTCACTCTTTCGAGCGTTCCAGAAGGAGAAGTGCACCACCGATCTGTTGCACGTCAAGTGTTCTCAGAAGCCACTCCAACTGTGAACGTCTCTGAGTCTGAAGCCAAAACGGCTGAAGATATTCTGGCTGCATCAGCCGATGATAAAGAAGAACCAAGAGTTGAAGAAGAATGAGATGCAACTTCCCCAGTCCACCAAGATGCTACTCCCAAGAAAAATGTGACCAACCCTCCAGCCACACAAGTGGAGGTTGACGCTAATGTCACCACCACCAACAACACTGCTGATAACCCTGATGTCGTCATGCCCGAAGCCAATAATGAAGCACCTGAAGCCAATGCTGCACTACACGTAATCATTCCTCCTGAAGCTATTGTGCCACTTGCAGCCCCTGTCAACAAAAATGCCAATGCTCCTATACCCCCTCCAAGACCTCATACTGTTGAGCTGGCATTTGATCATGGTCAGCCTGTTATGGTCCGATGGCCCATTCTGGTTCCTCCACCTGCTGCGGGTCCACAATTTGACTTTCATGTCGAGCACAGGCCTCAAGTCCAGAAGCCCAAGCCAAGACTTCCAAGATTCCCAGGCACTGCAACCTCATCTGGGGTCTTCAATGTGAATGGCTTCGTGGCACATAACACCTTCTTCGACAGCGCCAAGAACCCATACTCCAAACCTCGCATTTCATCGGATCGGTTCTGGAGCTATCAGCAGCGCAACTACCATTCATGCGTCTTATACAATCAAGGGCGCATATTTCCACATATGCGTCTCGACACTGAAGCTATAGCTGGCCTGCCCTGTCTAGAAGAAGCGTTGGATTGCTTCAGAGACGATGGACTCCTGCAATTTGTCATAGACAAGGAACACTGGAATGAAGAGCTTCTATTACGGTTTTATGCAACTCTTCAAATTCGCGGCTACAACAGGGATCCAAAGACTTGGGTCCTTGAGTGGATGACAGGCAATGTTCATCATGAAGCCAAAGCTCTTGATATCATTGAGCTAACTGGCCTGTCCACTCCAGGCGATCTGTTTGAACCTGGTTGTAAGCTTCACCGTGATGCTTTGGAGAGCATTTTTCAGAAGCCCGAGCCCAACATGAGCCAGATGCTCAGTATGATGAAGCCTTTGCCTCCAGATGTTGAATATCCTCAGGCGTTCTTTGTTGAAGACCTTGAGTATCTGCCACGCACCATCTACCACATCATACAACAAACTCTCTCGCCTATCAAAGGACATTCTCCAGCTGCAAAACTTGAAGGTACAATGAAGACATTGGTATTCTATATTATCAATGGCAAGAGCTTCAATGCACAAGATTTCTTCATTCGTCAACTGGCAGCATCAGGCTCAGACATCTTTGGACTGAAGTTCTATGCTCCATGGGTCTTGCGCCTCATCAATCTTCACTCTGCAATCAACTATCAGCCCTCTACACGAAACCATCTTGTCTTTTTTCCGGAGGTCAATCTGTCTGTTGATGCCATTTACCCTGACCCTTCAAAGGAGCCGCTATGTCTTCACAATGCAGACCATCAAAGCTTCACTCAGCCTATTCCAAGTCATTATGTGCCCAATGCTATTACTCGTGTTTATCCATTGGCAGGCAATACTCGTGCCCCTCTTCAAGCCAACACAGAAAGCACTATTGCTCAAAGGCCTCAGAAGCGCTCTCGTGTTCTAAATGACCGAGAACTTCTTGTCGCACTTCATCAAAAGCAAGATAAGCATCATGACTGGCTAAAGCGTCAAATGCATACTTTCTTGGTGGACGTCAATCGCATTCGCAATCTTGCCACCGAGAATGCCTTTGTCACACATGAAACCTATTGGAGGTCTTGGAATAGTTTGACTTTCCTCACTGCTGAAGAAGATCTTCAAGACGATGGCTTCACAAAAAGATTCAAGTTTGACTCCACTCCTCCAAGGAATGCTCACTTGCGTCGGACTCCCTCCCTTGAAGACTCTGACTATTCTTCCTCAGCTGCCACGGTGAATGCCAGAGTTATCGATGATCAAGATAATGCCACTTCACCACCCCCACCTTCAGCGCATATCGACATTGCGCTGAGTTCTTCTGCACCGCCAAACGCCAACGACGACCCTGCTGCTTCACCTACTCCCTCTGGGAACGAGTAGAAGCTCTATGTCTTCAAACCTTTTTGGTCCTTACTGACAAAAGGGGGAGAAGCATATGAGTTGATAGTCTTCAAGCGGGTCCATATGGGCGGTTGCTTTATATTTTTGCCTAGTGTCTACAACTCTCGCTTTTTGATACACTTGGTTCTTTGAGTTGTAACACTTAAACTCGATGGTCGTCTGCTACTTATTTGCTATTCTGTGATGCGATGATAAATTCCGCATGTGCGATGATAACTTCCGCACTTAGGTCATTTTGCAGACGTCCATTTTTCATTATGCATGTCATTATCTTTGATATATCCTTTCATGCATGATGAATTGTCTTCATAAGTAAAAGAGGAGCTCCGCAAGTACAACCTGCCATGTGCATTTGCATTGAAAAGCAAAATACTTATATGCACATCTTCAGGGGGAGCCTTTCTGCTACTTACGAAGACAATACTTAAATCCTTTACAATTTCACATATTTCTATCCCCGTTGAAAACTTCAACCAGTTTGTCATCAATCACCAAAAAGGGGGAGATTGTAAGTGCATGTAGTGCCACCCCTAGTTGGTTTTGGAGTATTGACGACAAACCTGGTTGAGGGACTAATGTGTTTGTGAGAATTGCAGGATAACACAGGTAGGAGTCCCTCATTGATTCGGTTTTCCTACCAGATATGACCCCTAAAAATGTATCAAGACATTGAAGTCAAAGGTGGTATGTGAAGACATTCACACTGAAGACTATGACAAGAGAAGACATCGCGTGAAGACTATGGAGCGCGAAGACTGATTTGTTTCGTCATTCTTTTTCTTCTTTGTTGAGTCATAGGAACCACCGTACTGTTAAGTGGGGTCCAAGTAAACCAGTCAGAATGACTGAAGTGATGCTTAACCAAAACCCTATGTCTTCGAGTGAAGACAATGAGAGAAAATCTTATCCAGAGCTGGATAAGTCAGCTTTGCTTGTAGCTCAAGTAAAGTTGCCGCGTGTGTTTGAAATCTGACTGTTGGAACACGTGTCAGTTCCTTAGTGACCCAGGGTCATTTCAGACAAATCAGGTCGGGTTGCCTTGTGGCTATAAATAGACCACATCCTACACCATAAATTGGTTGGCTGCTCAGAGTTAGTGCATGGCTTTTGTCGTTTGAGAGCAACCCACCTCGAAGCCTTTGAGCGAGAAATCCTTGCGAGGACAAAGCCCTAAACACCCAGAGCTAAAGAGTGTTAGGCATCACTTAAGTCTTCTTGTCTATGTGATCTGAAGACTTATTACACTTGAGGACTGTGAATCCTCCAGCTGGTTAGGCGTCGCGTTCTGAGCATCCAAGAGTCATTGTGGATCGCCGGTGAATGAAGTCTGTGAAGGTTTGAAAGTCTACCTTTAAGACTTACCAGAGTAATTGGGCGAGGACTGGGTGTCCTTAGCTCAAGGGTTATAAGGTGAAGACGCCGTCTTCTGAGTTGAATCTTAGCCTCCCTAACCAGACGTACAGTTGTCACAGCAACTGGAACTGGTCCAAAAAATCATTGTCTTCAACGAGCCACTGGTTCTATCCTTCCCATCTCTTTATTTGCAGATTGGTCCTTGTGAAGTCATTTCATGTTTGCATTATGTATTTGTCTTCACTATGTGACTGCTTGTTCTGATTGGCTTCATACTATCTTCCATCCTGATCTATACTGCCTAGCTGCTATTAGTCTTTGTGCTTTGATTTCATTGAATACTTGACTATGGCTTGCTTAGTGTAGTCTACCTTCCGCTGCATGGTAATAGGTTTATTTCTATCGTTTGTCTTCGAAACCTCCATGTTTTGAAGTCTTTCATAAAAATCACCTATTCACCCCCCTCTAGTCGATCACTAGCACTTTCAATTTGAAACAATGCGGAATTGTTTCGCAACTCACGCCACCTGGAACACCACAGCGTAATGGTGTGTCTGAACGTCGTAACCGCACTTTATTAGATATGGTGCGATCTATGATGTCTCTTACTGATTTACCGCTATCGTTTTGGGGTTATGCTTTAGAGACGGCTGCATTCACGTTAAATAGGGCACCATCGAAATCCATTGAGACAACACCTTATGAACTGTGGTTTGGCAAGAAACCCAAGTTGTCATTTCTTAAAGTTTGGGGCTGTGATGCTTATGTGAAAAAGCTTCAACCTGATAAGTTCAAACCCAAATCATAGAAATGTGTCTTCATAGGATACCCAAAGGAGACTGTTGGGTACACCTTCTATCACACATCCGAAGGCAAGATAATCGTTGCTAAGAATGGATCCTTTCTAGAGAAGGAGTTTCTCTCGGAAGAAGTGAGTGGGAGGAAAGTAGAACTTGATGAGGTAACTGTACCTGCTCCCTTATTAGAAAGTAGTTCATCACAGAAATCAGTTCCAGTGATTCCTACACCAGTAAGTGAGGAAGCTAATGATGAGGATTATGAAACTTCTGATCGAGTTACTACGGAACCTCGTAGGTCAACCGGAGTAAGATCCGCACCAGTGTGGTACGGTAATCCTGTTCTGGAGGTCATGTTACTTGACCATGATGAGCCTACGAACTATGAGGAAACGATGATGAGCCCAGATTCCGCAAAATGTCATGAGGCCATGAAATCCGAGATGGGATCCATGTATGAGAACAAAGTGTGGACTTTGGTTGACTTGCCCGATGATCGGCAAGCCATATAGAATAAATGGATGTTCAAGAAGAAGACTGACGCTGATGGTAATGTTACTGTCTACAAAGCTCGACTTGTTGCAAAAGGTTTTTGACAAGTTTAAGGAGTTGACTATGATGAGACCTTCTCACCCGTAGCGATGCTTAAGTCCGTCCAAATCATGTTAGCCATTGCCGCATTTTATGATTATGAAATTTGGCAAATGGATGTCAAAACTGCATTCCTTAATGGATATCTTAAAGAAGAGGTGTGTATGATGCAACCAGAAGGTTTTGTCGATCCAAAAGGTGCTAACAAAGTGTGCAAGCTCCACCGATCCATTTATGGACTGGTGCAAGCCTCTCGGAGTTGGAATATATGCTTTGATAGTGTGATCAAAGCATATGGTTTTATACAGACTTTTGGAGAAGCCTGTATTTACAAGAAAGTGAGTGGGAGCTCCGTAGCATTTCTGATATTATATGTAGATGACATATTGTTGATCGGAAATGATACTGAATTTCTAAATGGCATAAAAGGATACTTGAATAAGAATTTTTTTAATGAAAGACCTCGGTGAAGATGCTTATATATTGGGCATCAAGATCTATAGAGATAGATCAAGACGCTTAATTGGACTTTCACAAAGCACATACCTTGATAAAGTTTTGAAGAAGTTCAAAATGGATCAAGCAAAGAAAGGGTTCTTGCTTGTGTTATAAGGTGTGAAGTTGAGTCAGACTCAATGCCCGACCACTATAGAAGATAGAGAGAAAATGAAAGTCATTCCCTATGCTTCAGCCATAGGTTCTATCATGTATGCAATGCTGTGTACCAGACCTAATGTGTGCCTTGCTATTAGTTTAGCAGGGAGGTACCAAAGTAATCCAGGAGTGGATCATTGGACAGCGGTCAAGAACATCCTGAAATACCTGAAAAGGACTAAGGATATGTTTCTCATTTATGAGGTAACAAAGAGCTCGTCGTAAACGGTTGCGTCGATGTGGGCTTTGACACTGATCCGGATGACTCTAAGTCACAAACCGGATATGTATTTTTATAGAATGGTGGAGCTGACAGTTGGTGCAGTTCCAAGCAGAGCGTCGTGGCGGAATCTACGTGTGAAGTGGAGTACATAGCTTCTTCGGAAGCAGCAAACGAAGGAGTCTGGATGAAGGAGTTCATATCCGATCTAGGTGTCATACCTAGTGCATCGGGTCCAATGAAAATCTTTTGTGACAATACTGGTGCAATTGCCTTGGCAAAGGAATCTAGATTTCACAAGAGAACCAAGCACATTAAGAGACGCTTCAATTCCATCCGCGACCAAGTCAAGGAGGGAGACATAGAGATTTGCAGGATACATACGGATCTGAATGTTGCAGACCCATTGACTAAGCCTCTCTCACGAGCAAAACATGATCATCACCAAGACTCCATGGGTGTTAGAATCATTACAATGTAATCTAGATTATTGACTCTAGTGCAAGTGGGAGACTAAAGGAAATATGCCCAGAGGCAATAATAAAGTTGTTATTTATATTTCCTTAAATCATGATAAATGTTTATTATTTATGCTAGAATTGTATTAACTGGAAACTTAGTACATGTGTGAATACATAGACAAACAGAGTGTCACTAGTATGCCTCCACTTGACTAGCTCGTTAATCATAGATGGTTAAGTTTCCTAGCCATGGAAAAAGAGTTGTCATTTGATGAACGTGATCACATCATTAGAGAATGATGTGATTGACTTGACCCATCCGTTAGCTTAGCACGATGATCGTAGTTTGTTGCTATTGCTTTCTCCATAACTTATACATGTTCCTATGACTGTGAGATTATGCAACTCCCAAATACCGGAGGAACACTTAGTGTGCTATCAAACAGGATGACTATAAAGATGCTCTACAGGTGTCTCCAATGGTGTTTTTTGAGTTGACATAGATCGAGATTAGGATTTGTCACTCCGATTGTCGGAGAGGTATCTCTGGGTCCTCTCGGTAATGCACATCACTATAAGCCTTGCAAGCAATGTGACTAATGAGTTAGTTACGGGATGTTGCATTACGGAACAAGTAAAGAGACTTGCCGGTAATGAGATTGAACTAGGTATTGAGATACCGATGATCGAATCCCGGGCAAGTAACATACCGATGACAAAGGGAACAACGTATGTTGTTATGCGGTTTGACCAATAAAGATCTTCGTAGAATATGTAGGAACCAATATGAGCATCCAGGTTCCACTATTGTTTATTGACCAGAGATGAGTATCGGTCATGTGTACATAGTTCTCGAACCCGTAGGGTCCGCACGCTTAACGTTCGGTGATGATCGGTATTATGAGTTTATGTGGTTTGATGTATTGAAGGAAGTTTGGAGTCCCAGATATGATCACGTACATGAAGAGGAGTCTCGAAATGGTCGAGACATAAAGATCGATATATTGGAAGGCTATGTTTGGACATCGGAATGGTTCTAAGTGAGTTCGGGCATTTACTGGAGTACCGAGGGGATACCAGAACCCCCCGGGAGTATATGGGCCTTATTGGGCCTTAGTGGGAGATAGGAGGAGGCGGCCAAGGTGGATGGGGCGCCCCCCCCCCAAGCCCAATCCAAATTGGGTGGGGGGCCGGCCCCCCTTCCTTCCCTCTCTCCGCCCCTTCCTTTCTCTCCTACTCCAACAAGGGAAGTGGGAATCCTACTCCCACCGGGAGTAGGACTCCCCCCTTGAGGCGCGCCATAGAAGGTCGACCCTCCCCCTCCTCCACTCCTTTATATACGGGGAGAGGGCACCCCATAGACACACAAATTGATTGTTTAGCCGTGTGCGGTGGCCCCCTCCACAGATTTCCACCTCGATCATATCATTGTAGTGCTTAGGCGAAGCTTTGCGTCGGTAACTTTATCATCACTGTCATCACGCCGTCGTGCTGACGAAGCTCTCCCTCGACACTCAGCTGGATATAGAGTTCGTGGGACGTCACCGAGCTGAACATGTGTAGATCGTGGAGGTGTCATACTTTCGGTTCTAGGATCGATCGGATCGTGAAGACGTACGACTACATCAACCTCGTTGTCATAACGCTTCCGCTTACGGTCTATGAGGGTACGTGGACAACACTCTCCCCTCTCGTTGCTATGCATCACCTAGATGGATCTTGCATGTGCGTAGGAATTTTTTTAAAATTGTTGTGTTCCCCAACAAAGAGCAATTGGCAGATATCTTCACAAAGCCCTTGGATGAGAAAAGGTTTTTCAAGTTGCGGTGTGAGCTAAATATCTCAGAATCCTCAAATGTCCTGTGATTGGACACACATCCTAACGCTTATGCATGTTGATGACTTAGGTGTGCAACACATGAAGTAATGTATATCTTCAATCAATGAAGACTTACCCTCTAAGTGTTAATACATTAACTCGGAATTTGACTTTGGAGCGCCATGATAATTGTGTGTCGTGTCTGGGTCTAATACTTCCTATACGGTGGGTAATGCCACCACCAAACTTTCTCGAAGATTTTCATCTGGCGTCATGATTGCATTATCTTCGCCTTTTGGTTTGTCTTCAACATTGATTTGACTTCAAGGTTTATTTTCGCAATGTTGATTTGGTCTTCTCTGATATATAAATCTATATATGTTCTATCCTCTACAACATTCACTTACAGCTATGTCTTCAAACTTGCCATTTTCTGAACTAAGTGAATGTGATCGGACCCTAACCCCTTCTGTGCTTCTTCCTCAAATTCTGTCTATCTAGTCATATGCATTCTGTTGAAACATGTCGAATGTCTTCATTGTGTCCTTGTTAGCGAAAGATATAGATAGACACATTTAAAACTTCTTTTAATGCTATATCTCTTTTGCTTGAATACCGGAGAAGCCGGAACGACCACCCGACAAACCAGGTGTGCGTGGGAACATGGAACAACTTTCAATGAGTTGCATGCATGACACATGTCCATCAAATGTGAACCACCAGGGGCACCTGCGTAATTACGCTGTGCAGCCCTTTACCTTATGAATACACATCAACATGCGGTCATTATCTCCTCTTCCACCTCGCCACCTCGCTCAAACCCTAGCGCCACTGCTAGCTCGCGTCGACGCCAGAGACTAAGCGCTTAGCTGCCCCGACCTCTTCAACGACGTCCTCACACCGGCCGTGGACCTCGTCTTCTCCGCCGCCGCTACAGGTGTCTTCCGCCGCCAAGTTAGTGAAGGAAATATGCCCTAGAGGCAATAATAAAGTTATTATTTATTTCCTTATTTCATGATAAATGTTTATTATTCATGCTAGAATTGTATTAACCGGAAACATAATACATGTGTGAATACATAGACAAACATGGTGTCACTAGTATGCCTCTACTTGACTAGCTTGTTAATCAAAGATGGTTAAGTTTCCTAACCATAGACATGAGTTGTCATTTGATTAACGGGAACACATCATTAGTAGAATGATGTGATTGACTTGACCCATCCCGTTAGCTTAGCACTTGATCGTTTAGTATGTTGCTATTGCTTTCTTCATGACTTATACATGTTCCTATGACTATGAGATTATGCAACTCCCGTTTAACGGAGGAACACTTTGTGTGCTACCAAACGTCACAACGTAACTGGGTGATTATAAAGGTGCTCTACAGGTGTCTCCGAAGGTACTTGTTGGGTTTGGATATTTCAAGAATAGGATTTGTCACTCCGATTGTCGGAGAGGTATCTCTGGGCCCACTCGGTAATACACATCACTTAAGCCTTGCAAGCATTGCAACTAATGAGTTAGTTGCGGGATGATGTATTACGGAACGACTAAAGAGACTTGCCGGTAAGGAGATTGAACTAGGTATTGAGATACCGACGATCGAATCTCGGGCAAGTAACATACCGATGACAGAGGGAACAACGTATGTCGTTATGCAGTTTGACCGATACACATCTTCGTAGAATATGTAGGAGCCAATATGAGCATCCTAGTTCTGCTATTGGTTATTGACCAGATACGTGTCTCGGTCATGTCTACATAGTTCTCGAACCCATAGGGTCCGCACGCTTAAAGTTTGATGACAGTTATATCATGGGTTTATGTGTTTTGATTTATCGAAGGTAGTTCGGAGTCCCGGATGAGATCGGGAACATGACGAGGAGTCTCGAAATGGCCGAGACGTAAAGATCGATATACTGGACGACTATGTTCGGACATCAGAAAGGTTCCGAGTGATTCGGGTATTTTTCGGAGTACCGGACAGTTACGGGAATTCACCGGGGAGTAGATGGGCCTTATTGAGCTTTAGGGGAAAGAGAGAGGAGAGGCTGCGCGCCCCCCAAGGCCTAGTCCGAATTGGACTAGGGGGAAGGGTGGCGCCCCCTCCTTCCTTCTCTTCTCTTTTCCCTTTCCTTCTCTCCTACTCCTACTACTTGGAAGGGCTCCTAGTTCTACTAGGAAAGGGGGAATCCTACTCCCGGTGGGAGTAGAACTCCCCTAGGGCGCGCCAAAGAGAGGGCCGGCCCTCTCCCTCCTCCACTCCTTTATATACGGGGAGAGAGGCACCCCTTGGATACATAATAATTGATCTCTTGGATCTTTTAGCCGTGTGCGGTGCCCCTCTCCACCATAGTCCACCTCGATAATATTGTAGCGGTGCTTAGGCGAAGCCCTGCGACGGTAAAACATTAACATCGTCACCACGCCGTCGTACTGACGGAACTCTCCCTCAAAGCTCGGCTGGATCGGAGTTCGAGGGACGTCATCGAGTTGAACGTGTGCAGAACTCGGAGGTTCCGTGCGTTCGGTACTTGATCGGTCGGATCGTGAAGACGTACGACTACATCAACCGCGTTGTGCTAACGTTTCCTATTTCGGTCTACGAGGGTACATGGACACACTCTCCCCTCTCGCTGCTATGCATAACCATGATCTTGCGTGTGCGTAGGATTTTTTTGAAATTACTACGTTCCCCAATAGTGGCATACGAGCCAGGTTTTATCCGTTGATGTTATATGTAAGAGTAGAACACAAATGAGTTGTGGGCGATACAAGTCATATTGCTTACCAACATGTCATACTTTGGTTCGGCGGTATTGTTGGATGAAGCGGCCCGGACCGACATTACGCGTACGCTTACGCGAGACTGGTTCTACCGACGTGCTTTGCACACAGATGGCTGGCGGGTGTCAGTTTCTCCAACTTTAGTTGAACCGAGTGTGGCTACGCCCGGTCCTTGATAAGGTTAAAATAGCATTAACTTGACGAACTATCGTTGTGGTTTTGATGCGTAGGTAAGAACGGTTCTTGCTCGGCCCGTAGCAGCCACGTAAAACTTGCAACAACAAAGTAGAGGACGTCTAACTTGTTTTTGCAGGGCATGTTGTGATGTGATATGGTCAAGACATAATGCTAAATTTTATTGTATGAGATGATCATGCTTTGTAACCGAGTTATCGGTAACTGGCAGGAGCCATATGGTTGTCGCTTTATTGTATGCAATGCAATCACCCTGTAATGCTTACTTTATCACTAAGCAGTAGCGATAGTCGTGGAAGCATAAGATTGGCGAGACGACAACGATGCTACGATGGTGATCAAGGTGTCACACCGGTGACGATGGTGATCATGACGGTGCTTCAGAGATGGAGATCACAAGCACAAGATGATGATGGCCATATCATATCACTTATATTGATTGCATGTGATGTTTATCTTTTATGCATCTTATTTTGCTTTGATTGACGGTAGCATTATAAGATGATCTCTCACTAAATTTCAAGATAAAAAGTGTTCTCCCTGAGTATGCACTGTTGCCAAAGTTCGTCGTCCCCAGACCCCACGTGATGATCGGGTGTGATAAGCTCTACGTCCATCTACAACGGGTGCAAGCCAGTTTTGCACACGCGGAATACTCAGGTTAAACTTGACGAGCCTAACATATGCAAATATGGCCTCGGAACACTGAGACCGAAAGGTCGAGCGTGAATCATATAGTAGATATGATCAACATAGTGATGTTCACCATTGAAAACTACTCCATTTCACATGATGATCGGTTATGGTTTAGTTGATTTGGATCACGTGATCACTTAGATGATTAGAGGGATGTCTATCTAAGTGGGAGTTCTTAGGTAATTTGATTAATTTAACTTTAATTTATCATGAACTTAGACCTGATAGTATTAGCATATCTATGTTGTAGATCAATAGCTCGCGTTTAGCTCCCTTGTTTTCTTTTTGATATGTTCCTAGAGAAAACTAAGTTGAAAGATGTTAGTAGCAATGATGCGGATTGGATCCGTGATCAGAGGATTATCCTCATTGCTGCACAGAAGTATTATGTCCTTAATGCACCGCTAGGTGACATAACTACTGCAGGAGCAGATGCAGACGTTATGAATGTTTTGAAAAAAGCTCGGTATGATGACTACTTGATAGTTTAATGCACCATGGTTTACGGCTTAGAACCGGGACTTCAAAGACGTTTTGAACGTCATGGACCATATGAGATGTTCCAGGAGTTGAAGTTAATATTTCAAGCAAATACCCGAGTTGAGAGATATGAAGTCTCCAACAAGTTCTATAGCCAAAAGATGGAGGAGAATAGCTCAACCAGTAAGCATGTGCTCAGATTGTCTGAGTACTACAATCACTTGAATCAAGTGGGAGTTAATCTTCCAGATAAGATAGTGATTGACAGAGTTCTCTAGTCACTATCACCAAGTTGCTAGAACTTCATGATGAACTATAATATGCAAGGGATAACGGAAACAATTCCCAAGCTCTTCGTGATGCTGAAATCGACGAAGGTAGAAATCAAGAGAAGCATCAAGTGTTGATGGTTAAGAAGACCACTAGTTTCAAGAAAAGGGCAAAGGGAAGAAGGGGAACTTCAAGAAGAACGGCAAGCAAATTGTTGCTCAAGTGAAGAAGCCCAAGTCTGGACCTAAGCCTGAGACTAAGTGCTTGTACTGCAAAGGGACTAGTCACTGTAAGCAGAACTGCCCCAAGTATTTGGCGGATAAGAAGGATGGCAAAGTGAACAAAGGTATATTGGATATAAATGTTATTAATGAGTACTTTACTAGTGTTTATAGTAACCCCGTGGTATTTGATACTAGTTCAGTTGCTAAGAGTAGTAACTCGAAACAGGAGTTGCAGAATGAACAGAAACTAGTTAAGGGTGAAGTGACGATGTGTGTTGGAAGCAGTTCCAAGATTGATATGATCATCATCGCACACTCCCTATACTTTTGGGATTACTGTTGAACCTAAATAAATGTTATTTGGTGTTTCCGTTGAGCATGAATATGATTTGATCATGTTTATTGCAATACGGTTATTCATTTATGTTAGAGAACAATTGTTGTTCTGTTTACATGAATAAAACCTTCTATGGTCATACACACCAACGAAAATGGTTTGTTGGATCTCGATCGTACTAATACACATATTCATAATATTGAAGCCAAAAGATGCAAAGTTAACAATGATAGTGCAACTTATTTGTGGCACTGTCGTTTAGGTCATATTGGTGTAAAGCGCATGAAGAAACTCCATGCTGATGGGATTTTGGAACCACTTGATTATGAATCTCTTGATGCTTGCGAACAATGCCTTAAAGGCAAGATGACTAAAACTCCGTTCTCCGGAACAATGGAGCAAGCAACTGACTTTTTGGAAATAATACATACTGATGTATGCGATCCGATGAGTGTTGAGGCTCACGACGAGTATCATTATTTTTGACCTTCACAGATGATTTGAGTAGATATGGGTATATCTACTTGATGAAACATAAGTCTGAAACATTTGAAAAGTTCATATAATTTCAGAGTGAAGTGGAAAATCATCGTAACTAGAAAAAAAAGTTTCTACTATCTGATCGTGGAGGAGAATATTTGAGTTATGAGTTTGGTCTTCATTTGAAACAATGCGGAATAGTTTCACAACTCACGCCACCTAGAACACCACAACATAATGATGTGTCTGAACATCGTAACCGTACTTTATTAGATATGGTGCAATCTATGACGTCTCTTACCGATTTACCACTATCGTTTTGGGGTTATGCATTAGAGACAGCTGCGTTCATGTTAAATAGGGCACCATCTAAATCCGTTGAGACGACACTATATGAACTATGGTTTGGCAAGAAACCAAAGTTGTCGTTTCTTAAAGTGTGGAGTTGCAATGCTTATGTGAAAAGGTTTCAACCTGATAAGCTCGAACCCAAATCGGAGAAATGCGTCTTCATAGGATACCCAAAGGAGACTGTTGGGTATACCTTCTAATCACAGATCCAAAGGAAAAATATGCGTTGCTAAGAATGGATTCTTTCTAGAGAAGGAGTTTCTCTCAAAATAAGTGAGTGGGAGGAAAGTAGAACTTGATAAGGTAACTGTACCTGCTACCTTATTGGAAAGTAGTTCATCACAGAAATCTGTTCCTGTGACTACTACACCAATTTGTGAGGAAGCTAATGATGATGATCATGTAACTTCAGATCAAGTTACTACCGAACCTCGTAGGTAAACCAGAGTGAGATCCGCACCAGAGTGGTATGGTAATCCTGTTCTGGAGGTCATGTTACTTGACCATGACGAACCTACGAACTGTGAGGAAGCGATGATGAGCCCGGATTCCGCGAAATGGCTTCAGGCCATGAAATCTGAGATGAGATCCATGTATGAAAACAAAGTGTGGACTTTGGTTGACTTGCCCGATGATCAAGTAAATAAATGGATCTTCAAGAGGAAGACGGACGTTGATAATAATGGTACTATCTGCAAAGCTAGACTTGTCAAAAAAGGTTTTTTTGACAAAGTTCAAGGTGTTGACTATGATGAGATTTTCTCACTCGTAGCGATGCTTAAGTCTGTCTGAATCATATTAGCAAATTGCCATATTTTATGAAATCTGGCAAATGGATGTCAAAACTACATTCCTTAATGGATTTCTTAAAGAAGAGTTGTATGATGCAACCAGAAGGTTTTGTCAGTCCTAAAGGTGCTAACAAAATGTGCAAGCTCCAGCGATCCATCTATGGACTGGTGCAAGCATCTCGGAGTTCGAATATACGCTTCGATAAGTTGACCAAAGCATATATAGTTTTATACAAACTTGCGGTGAAGCCTGTATTTACAAGAAAGTGAGTGGGAGCACTACAGAATTTCTGATAAATATATGTGAATGACATATTGTTGATCAGAAATAATGTAGAATTATTCTGCAAAGCATAAAGGAGTGTTTGAAAGGAGTTTTCAAAGAAAGACCTCGGTGAAGCTGCTTACATATTGAGCATCAAGATCTATAGAGATAGATCAAGACGCTTGATAAGTTTTTTCAATGAATACATACCTTAACAAGATTTTGAAGTAGTTCAAAATGGAACAAGCAAAGAAAGAGTTCTTGCTTGTGTTACAAGGTGTGAAATTGAGTAAAGACTCATAGCCCGACCACGGCAGAAGATAGAAAGAGAATGAAATGCATTCCCTATGCCTCAGCCATAGGTTTTATAAAGTATGCCATGCTGTGTACCAGATCTATTTATACCCTACATTGATTTTGGCAAGGGAGTACAATAGTGATCTAGGAGTAGATCACTTGACAGCGGTCAAAATTATCGTTAGTGGAATAAGGATATGTTTCTCGATTATGGAGGTGACAAAAGTTTCGTCGTAAAGAGTTACGTCGTTGCAAGATTTGACACCGATCTGGATGACTCTAAGTCTCAATCTAGATACATATTGAAAGTGGGAGCAATTAGTTAGAGTAGCTCCGTGCAGAGCATTGTTGACATAGAAATTTGCAAAATACATACGGATCTAAATATGGCAGACCCGTTGACTAAAACTTCTCTCACAAGCAAAACATGATCACACCTTAGTACTATTTGGGTGTTAATCACATAGCGATGTGAACTAGATTATTGACTCTAGTAAACCCTTTGGGTGTTGATCACATGGTGATGTGAACTATTGGTGTTAAATCACATAGCGATGTGAACTAGATTATTGACTCTAGTAAACCCTTTGGGTGTTGATCGCATGGTGATGTGAACTATTGGTGTTTAATCACATGGCAATGTGAACTAGATTATTGACTCTAGTGCAAGTGGGAGACTGAAGGAAATATGCCCTAGATGCAATAATAAAGTTATTATTTATTTCCTTATTTCATGATAAATGTTTATTATCCATCCTAGAATTGTATTAACCAGAAACATAATACATGTGTGAATACATAGACAAACATGGTGTCACTAGTATGCCTCTACTTGACTAGCTCGTTAATCAAAGATGGTTAAGTTTCCTAACCATAGACATGAGTTGTCATTTGATTAACGGGATCACATTATTAGGAGAATGATGTGATTGACTTGACCCATTCCGTTAGCTTAGCACTTGATCGTTTAGTATGTTGCTATTGCTTTCTTCATGACTTATACATGTTCCTATGATTATGAGATTATGCAAGTCCCGTTTACCGGAGGAACACTTTGTGTGCTAACAAACGTCACAACGTAACTGGGTGATTATAAAGGTGCTCTACAGGTGTCTTTGAAGGTACTTGTTGGGTTTGCGTATTTCAAGATTAGGATTTGTCACTCCGATTATCGAAGAGGTATCTCTGTTCCCACTCGGTAATACACATCACTTAAGCCTTGCAAGCATTGCAACTAATGATTTAGTTGTGGGATGATGTATTACGGAACGACTAAAGAAACTTGCCGATAACGAGATTGAACTAGGTATTGAGATACCGATGATCGAATCTCGGGCAAGTAACATACCGATGACAAAGGGAACAACATATGTTGTTATGCGGCTTGACCGATAAAGATCTTCGTAGAATATGTAGGAGCCAATATGAGCATCCAGGTTCCGCTATTGGTTATTGACCAGAGACATGTCTCGGTCATGTCTACATAGTTCTCGAACCCGTAGGGTCCGCACGTTTAAAGTTCGATGACAGTTATATTATGAGTTTATGTGTTTTGATGTACCAAAGGTAGTTCGGAGTCCCGGATGAGATCGGGGACATGATAAGGAGTCTCGAAATGGTCGAGACGTAAAGATTGATATATTGGACGACTAGATTCGGACATCGGAAAGGTTCTGAGTGATTCGGGTATTTTTCAGAGTACCGGAGAGTTAAGGGAATTCGCCGGGGAGTAGATGGGCCTTATTGGGCTTTAGGGGAAAGAGAGAGGAGAGGCTGCGCGCCCCCCAGGGCCTAGTCTGAATTGGACTAGGGGGAAGGGCGGCGCCCCCTCCTTCCTTCTCTTCTCTTTTCCCTTTCCTTCTCTCCTACTCCTACTACTTGGAAGGGCTCCTAGTTCTACTAGGAAAGGGGGAATCCTACTCCCGGTGGGAGTAGGACTCCCCTAGGGCGCGCCAAAGAGAGGGCCGGCCCTCTCCTTCCTCCACTCCTTTATATACGGGGAGAGAGGCACCCCTTGGAGACACAACAATTGATCTCTTGGATCTTTTAACCGTGTGCGGTGCCCCTCTCCGCCATAGTCCACCTCGATAATATTGTAGCGGTGCTTAGGCGAAGCCCTGTGACAGTAAAACATCAACATCGTCACCACGCCGTCGTGCTGACGGAACTCTCCCTCAAAGCTCGACTGGATTGGAGTTCGAGGGACGTCATCGAGTTGAACGTGTGCAGAACTCGGAGGTGCCATACGTTCGGTACTTGATCGGTCGGATCGTGAAGACGTACGACTACATCAACCGCGTTGTGCTAACACTTCCGCTTTCGGTCTACGAGGCTACGTGGACACACTCTACCCTCTCGTTGCTATGCATCACCATGATCTTGCGTGTGCGTAGGATTTTTTTTAAATTACTACGTTCCCCAACATTTAGGGCGCGGGAGATTGGACTGCTTGGCCTCCCTTCTGCCTCGTCTAGCAGTTCGTTTGGGGTACATAAATCTCACTTTTTACAGTCTTTTTGATTTGTCAAATCCATCCACTTCAACCAAAAGTGGTTTCTACACTTCAAAATCTAGATTTGTCTCGTTATGAATCTCATATCTTGCAAAGTATATTCACATATGCTTCATAACTAGTTAGATTCCTCACTTGTACTTATTCATGGATTCGTACAAATCTGGAACCAACTCACTTCAAATAAGTGAATGTCTTCACACTATGAGGCCAATGTCTTCAAATTGATTTATCTTCAAAATCTTCTGAGAATGCATATGACCCCTTCCCCTTCCCTCGCATCTCTAATGCTGTCACAGGTACATGTCCGTGGGAGAATCCCTTGGTTCTCATAGTTTGCATTCATTTGCAGAATTCTTACAACATCATATTCACTCCCCTGAAGCCAGTTCTTGCTTGACAAGTAAACGGAAGCCTTTCACTGTTCTGAAGCCTCTCTGTCTGAATATCATGGCCATTGAGAAATCTGCTAGGAAGGGTGGCAGGCAACACCGTGGAAATACAGCTCTAGATCTGCCTCAGATCTGTATGAAATATACAAGAACGACCCAGAGGAGAACTACAATCAGCGCAAACTCTGGGCCTTCCAATGGATCCGAAGATATTGGGCAGAACAGTGGTTCAAGTACAACTTCGTCACTATTGAATATGCTGAGAAGAACGCCATCAAGCGCCCATGGGGCGATATTCTCTAGAAGAATCTGCAACCCAAGTTCAAGCCTGAAGCTATTACCCAAGGCTTCTATCCTTGCATGGTCAGAGGACCGCAACCTGAAAATGCCAACCCATCATCTTTGTTATGGTGTCATGACGACAATCTCTTCAAGCGCAACTATCAGTTCGCGAAGGAGTCAGCTTCCAAGAACAGAAAGGAGCTCGGACTCAACTTCAACCCCGGTCCATCTACTCCCAGACAGGATGGCTCATGTGAAGCCAATCCCAATGTCATCGGCCCATTCACTAGCTTCGATGGGCTCCTCTCTCACATTGCTGCTCAGAAGGCCACCATGGATCACTCTGCTGATGATGCAGACTCTGAAGATGTTCACTACAAAAAATACACTTCTGTGATGATACGTATTTGTCACAGTAGGGCACGTTTTCTGTCATGCATGTACATCCATGACAAATTTATGACAGAATCAAGATAGTCATACCTGTGATGTCGTAGAAGTGTTCCATGAAATTACCAAAATTATCATCATGGAAGTGTCCACTTCCATGACGATAAATCACGCGTCACAGAAGTGCTTTCGTCAAGGGTGACCAACATGTGGCATCCACCGTAACGGAACGCTGTTAAGCTATCGGGTCCGGTTTTGGATCCGATAACCCGTTAATAGCCCCGACCAATGGGGATTTTCCACGTGTAAAATCATCATTGGCTGGAGGAAACAGGTGTCGGCTCACCATTGGGATAGATGTCATCAACTCATTGGACCCAAAGCGCCTATGATACGTCGACACGTGGCACGGCCCAACAGAGGCCCATTCCTGTGAAAAGGCCTACCCGTTTGACTTGGTCAAAAGGTGGCGGGCCGGCCCACGGCAGGCCTGTTAACGGCCTGTTCGCATATAGCCCATTTACAGCCCGCTAACCCAGGGCCCGTTTACGGCCTATCCGAATTAGGCCCAGTAGCGTCATCTGGGCCGTCCAATATAATTCCAGCCCGTTTTAACTTCCGACCCATGTATGGCCCATGGCGTCTTTTGGCCCATATGAGACCCTTAGTAACCCTCGACCCATTAACGGCCCATGGTAAAACTGGCCTGTAATGAATAGTGTATCACTTTATACCCATTAACGGCTCATTATTCCATTGGGCCGTTTCCAGCCCATGTTATCTTTCGGCCTTCACAGGGCCCATTTATTCTTGGGCTCATTTCCACCATTCGTTTACTTTCGGCCCGTTACTGTCATTTTCTACTTGTGGGCCAAATACAACCCGTGGTTACAGTAGGCCCGTTTGTGGCCCGTTAATACGTTGGGCCATTTTCATAGTGTCATCAAATACTGCGTATTAACGACGGCCCGTTATGGTTGGCCCATGAACGGGCGATTTCAACTCTAGCCCATTTACGACCATAATGTGGTCTGTTATTGGCCCATGTTTGGCCAACCGATCATACGGCCCGTAGAAGGCCCATTAATGATACGGCCCGTAGAAGGCCCATTGTGTCTACGCCCCGTAGAAGGCCCATTGTTTCTATGGCCCTTAGAAGGCACATTGTTTCTATGGCCCATAGGAGGCCCATGTCAACTACAGTAAATATGTAGCCCATTGTTAATGTGGCCTAGTTTTAAAAAATAGGTTATTGCGGCTGAGGGAGTCCTGGATTAGGGGGTCCTCGGATAGCCGGACTATATCCTTCGGCCGAATTGTTGGATTATGAAGATACAATATTGAAGACTTCGTCCCGTGTCTGGGTGAGACTCTCCTTTGCGTGGAAGGCAAGCTTGGCAATTCAGATATGTAGATCTCCTCCCTTGTAACCGACTCTGTGTAACCCTAGCCCCCTCTGGTGCCTATATAAACCAGTGGGTTTAGTCCATAGGACAACAACAATCATAATCATAGGCTAGCTTCTAGGGTTTAGCCTCTATGATCTCATGGTAGATCAACTCTTGTAATACTCATATCATCAAGATCAATCAAGCAGGAAGTAGGGTATTACCTCCATCGAGAGGGCCCGAACCTGAGTAAACATTGTGTCCCCTGCCTCTTGTTACCATCCGCCTTAGACACACAGTTCGGGACCCCCTACCCGAGATCCACCGGTTTTGACACCGACAGCGGCCATTAGCAAACTGCAGAAAATGAACTACACTGACTACAAGAAAACAAATAAACAAGACAACAGAAAAAATAAGCAAGCAACTTACGCTAGGCTATCATGGCTATTACACACATTACATCCATTGGGTATCAAAGTTTGCCACAAGTGCAAATATAGGGAACAAAGCAGCATATAAACGTCGCAGCAAAACAAGTCCAGAACTGAAACCACTTCAGAAGAGCTCAAGAAACAATATCCTGGGTACCCATAATGCTGGCAAGATGCTTAGCAAGCTTATTAACTTTCTCTTGTTTGGTGCTTAAATCCTCTGGCACTTGCTGTTGCAACAGAAAGTATGCATCTGAATTCTGCAGGGACTTCCTTAGTCCTTCGGCTTCCTATCGCATAACGTCTAATCGATGTCTTGCAACTTGAAGTTGAGACTCAAGAAGCCGAACTGATTCAGGCAGCAAGTTCGAAGAGCTGGTGCCGGCAGTAGTAGCCAGTAACTCGAAGACTACATCAAGAAAGGACTTTGGGGTTGTCCCGGTGTCTTCAATATAGTTTTTATCAGCTTTCTTAGAGAACAACAGGGATGTCTCACTATCTTGAACCTGATCTGCATTACTTCCTTTACCATTGCATAACGGGGTACTCTTCTCCAATATTTTATCCGTGTTCTAAAGGAGAAACGAACAAACACATCACAGGTTTACAATGTAGTATATGAAACTCATTTTGGTAAACCAGTTCAGTAGTAAGGTGGACAGGATAACAGCATGAAACAAACATATATCTATGTAGTATGGTCACTGTATGGTCTATATCATTCTAGTTTATGTTGCCAAATCAAGATAGATACAGTTCGAATCATATCTACTTAAGACAAAGCAACATAAACAGAATATAAGTATGGGAAACTACACTGCAATAACAACACTTGTAATGTGCATGGCATGAGAACATAACTGTTTGTTCAATTGAAACTGAAATCAACATAGAGCAAGTTACAACAGCAAACACGTTAAAGAAACAGGTTTAAAACATACCTGTTGCGCCATTGCAGTTTCAATTGCATCCTTCAAATTTGAAATTAGTTGGTATGAGTAAATATAGTGATGCAAGAGCAAAGTAGTATGAACCATAGCTACGGAACCTGACCTGAGAACAATTCTTCTTCTGCTTTATGCGTTGACTTGGGGTTCGGAGTGGTGGTCCTCGTGCTTTGGGCACTGCAGTTGCCTTACTAACTGCTCGTGTTTGGGTGCTCTGTGGTGGAGACGGTGTTGTGTCAACGGGAACTGGGTTACTATCTGCTGGGGTTGGGGTTAGAAGGGGTGTAGCTGGTTCTCTGTCCAACTGGGTAGGGGTACAATCTGCGTGAGTCTGGGTTATGTGTGGTGGGGCTGGTTCTTGGGCAAGTACAACCATGGTTCTATCTCCATCGACAGGTAGCACGATCTTTTCTGAAGACCGTGTTTTTACTCCCACAGATACTGCCATCACCTCCTCAAATTGAAATGGCTGATAAACAAGAAAAGTAATTGAATGTACAGACATTGTAAGATAGACAGGTGCAATGGATAGTAGGGAAGAAAACAGGGCATGAAATAATTCACATTTATGTTGTCTAACCAAACAGAATAGCAGGAGATAAATTCAAATATATGATGGCTAATTAAATAGGATAGCATGACACAATTTCGCATGTATGATGGCTAACTAAACAGGATAGAATGACATACTTCAAAATATGATGACTATGTAAATAGGATGACATGATATAACTATACGATGTGTCTATTAGATTGATTGGCATGCCATAAATCACAAACATGTCGTCGATGGAAACATGATGGCATGATATAATTCATGGATAGAATGACATAATTCAAAATATGATGACTATGTGAATAGGATGAGATGATATAACTATATTATGTCTTTAGAAAATGGGTTGGCATGCCATAATTCAGATACATGCTGTCTGTGTAAATATCATGGCATGATATAATTCAAATATATGATTTATATACTAAGGAAGTGAGCAGAGGGCAATTGCATATATGATGTGTCTACTAAGGATATGGCATTCAATATCATGTATATGATGTAAAAACTAAGCATTGCAATACAACATATGCATGATATGAGTAACATAACCCTGCCAAGTTTGAGCATACACCTTAGTGGGATAATAGGGCTAGTCATCTGCCTCTGAATCCTCCTCTAAAGAGCTATCTGTAACCAGCAATATATCTGCTTCACCAGGTAGCATTGTCTGCTGTGAAGACATTGTTTTCACTCCAAATTTCTCCATCACCAATTCAAATGGCTAATGCACAGGAAGAGCAGTTGAATATACAAACATTGTCGACAAAAGCAATGAGAAATACAAAAAGAAGGACGGCATGATATAATTGACATATATGACGCTTGGCTAAACATCATGGCATTGCATAATTCACATATATAATGCCTTGCAACAAGATAACATTGCATAATTCACATATATAAAGTCTTGCAAAAAGATGGCATTGCATAATTCACATATATGGTAATTAGACACTAAACAGGTGGCATTCACACAAATCATGTCTAAACTAAGCAAATGACATAGCAATGCAAGATACCATACGCACGATATGAGCAACATAACCCTGCCAAGTTAGAGCATGCACCTCGGGGGGGGGAATAGGACTGGTCATCTGTCTCTGAATCCTCCTCTGAGGAGCTATCCGTAACCAGCAAGACATGCGCTTCGTCAGATAGCATTATCTACTCTGAAGACCTTGTTTCCACTCCTGATTTTTCCATGACCGCGCCGAATGGCTGATGCACAGGAAGAGTAATTGAATGTACTGAAATTGTTGACAAATTTAACACGTAATAAAAAATGATGTCATGATATAATTCACATATAAGATGACTGGCTAACCAGGGTGGCATTGCAAAATTCACATATATGATGCCTGGCTAAACAAGATGGCATTGCATGATTCACACATACGATAAAGAAACTAAACAGATGGCATTGACAAAAAGCATGTCTAAACTAAGCAGATGACATGTTTGATGTATATAGTAAGCAATGCAAGGCACCATATGCATGATATTACCAACATCAGCATGCCAAGTTAGAGCGAAGACCTCATGGGGTAAATAGGAGTGGTCTTCTGCTTCTAAATCCCCCTCAGAACAGTTATCTTCCTCTTGATTACGATCCAAAATGGGTGGAGGGGGGCTGCCTTTGCGCCCATCATGGAGCGACGTCTGCATGAAATTTTATTGCCACGCAAGGCTAGTCTCTTTTGCTCTACATGTTCAGTTCCATTGTGTACAATAACTGACATGCATAGGAATAAAACATAGTGAGATTATGTAAGGAGTGCATGCACAAATCCAGAGTGAAGGTAGCAAATTGTGGATAGACCCAAAACCAATGATAGCAGGCCGATAATAGCTTTAGTTAAAAAATACAGATAATGTCTCCTTTAATGTTTGTTTGCACCCAACATGAAACTCATAGTAGACACCCGAGATTAACCAGATAGTAGACAAATAGTACTGATTGCTGCCCCAATATGTACCCCACAACCATTTAAAAACTCAAGTTTCAGCATAAGTTTGGACCTGGGTCGGAGTCTAATAGGTGAACACGACGATAAAGTAGCATGTCATCATATTAAGCGATGCCTAACGTAAGTAGACACGGAAGAGTGCGACCTCTCTTGCGGGGCAAATTTGACAAATTTGACCTTTGGACGAAATCAAATCACAGAATGAACTGCCCGTGAAACTATTTCACGTGGCTGACCTTTTTGTGTGATGCCCGACACGAAGACGTCACACTACATTGTGCAACGCCTAACAGATAGACGCTACACGCCTGGCCAGCGTTGCACCCCAGACTGCCTAAAAATTGCTAAGTCATTGTGCAGAGCCTAAGAGCTAGGCGCTGCACTGTATAGTGTGGCGCCTAGCTCTCAGGCGCTGCACTAGTGGTTGCACTACAAAATGAAGCAACCACTAGTGCAACGCCTAGAAGCTAGGTGCTACAATATATAGTGTGGCGCCTAGCTCTCAGGCGCTGCACACTGACTTAGTAATTTTCGGATCACACGGGTGCGACGCTGGCCAGGCGTGTAGCGCCTATCTGTGAGGCGTTGCACAGTGTAGTGTGGCGCCTTCATGTCGGGCGTCACACAAAAAGGTCATCCGCGTGAAATAGTTTCACGGGCAGTTCATTCTGTGATTTGATTTTGTCCATAGGTCAAATTTGTCAATTTTGCCCTCTTGTGGACCCGTGTAGTCCTCAAGGTCATCTGCTTAGTTGATGATGGTAATGCAGTTGTCGTGGCTGCCGGCGGCGGGGAAGAAGATCTGAGGCGGCGAAAGACAGTCTGGAGAGCGGATCCCTACTGTGGTGGACCCTTCCGTCGTTGGAGCAGCTGAGCTGGGGTGGAACACAGCACCGCAGGAGCAGGACAAACCACACAAGGTTTTCTTTGACACATACCTGTAACAGAAGTAATTTTGTAAGGGCTTGTTTGAATTTTAGGATTCTAACAATGCAGGGATAGGAAATAGACAGGAATAGGATAGGAATGCACGTGCAAAACAGAGAATTTAAAAACACACGATTTCTGCTAATCTGGGTGTTTGGTTCACAAGAATTGGAATATCACAGGATGCAAAGAAGCATGGTGAGATTAAGTCAAACCACACGAAGTGTACAACCTCTTTGGTGAAGCCAATCCGATATCAGCGTGATTGGGTTGGCCGGTGAGGATGCTCCGGCTGACTTGGCTGTCAGAGGAGGGGAAGAAGATCTTAGGCGTCTAGAGATGGAGCCCGAGGTACTGCTCCGCTGTGATGGAAGGTTTCGTCATTGGAGCAGCTCCGGTGAGTTGTACGATGCCGAGGCTGAAGCAGGACAAGAGAGACAACGTTAACCTGAGTGGAATTCTAATAGCATCTCCAATAGATGGCGTAAAATACATAACCACAAAGTGCTAGATGTATACATCAGCCGCTCATCTCTGAACTTAACTGTCGAAACTGAATTTAACTGCCGTTGGATACGAAATCAAGGGCCTACAGTTCATCTTCAACCTCCACCCCCCTGAGCCGCCAGCCACCACCGGCCAAACAGTCGCCCCCGCCGCCCGCGGTCGGTGGTGTGCCGCCCCGTCCGCCCCAAAAACACTCCCCACCGTCGGTCCGCCGTCGCCCCAGCCATCCTTGTAGGCCCCCATGCCGAGCTTTTTGTCCCGCGATCCCCATGCCATCGCCCCACCACCGTCGGCGACCACCGGCCCCACCCTGAACCCTAAGGTAGATAGTGGGGTACCTCTCCGGCGAGCCCCCCTCCCCGCTGCGGCTGGTTCTTCCTTAACTCCGGCGATCCCCCCACCCCCTGAAAATCGACTGACCCAAAAGTCAATTCAGTCGACTGAAATGTAGCTAAATTGGAGCGGCATCGCAAGCAAGAGCAAGAGCGAGAGTAGCAGCGCGAGCGCGAGCAAGACCAAGAGCAGACCAGGCAGGGGACCGGGAGCAAGAGCAGAGCAGTAGCGTGAGCGAGAGATAAAGTAGCAGTAGCTCCTACTGATGTGGACGTCGCCGCCGAGGGAGCGATGCCGTGGAGGAAGTGGCCGGCGACGCCGCCGTGGATGGAGCCGCGCCGTGTCGGCTCGGGACCGAGCGCCGGCAGCACCGTGAGATCGAATCAAGAAGAAAATGCGGCGATTAGTGTACAACCTCTTTGGTGGCGCCGACTAGGCCGCAGCTTCATCCGAGGAAACGGTGATGATGATGCTCTTCCGGTGGTGCAGGTGAAGACGGCGGTGTGGGAATGGAGGTGGCGCGAAAGACGAGGGGAATGTCGGGGCAGCTCCTTGGAGGTAGAGGACGAGGTGGCTGAACCGGCGGGACGACCAGATCGACGATAGATCCTCATCCGGTACGGTGGATGAGGGACGTCGAGGTGTTGCTGTGGACGACGTCGTCGGGGAAGAGGCTCCCTCTGGGTGGCGGATGGAGGAGGGTGTGGGGCTTCGCGGTTTTTGCCGGCCTCGGTGTACGAATGGGTGGGCGGATGGGATGGGAGTGGGGGAACCATGGCTTAGGGAAACGCTTGTCCGAAATGTGGGGTAAGTTACGAAAGTACCCCCACTGATTTGAGGCGGTTCTTTCGGTTCAGGGGTATCACGGGCATTTCATGTGTCGGGATTTCACAAGAGGTGGGAGTTTTCGCACGCATTGTAATTTTGGAATAGCAAGTCACGGGTTGAGATGGAGGGAGTTGTCGGAGCACAACGAGACAAAGATATATCTTAAATATTTCGGGCTAACAAGGCGCGGGTTGAAATTTCCGGACAAGCCCAACGTGTACTGTACCAAATCAATTCGCACTACAAATGTCATTAAAAACTTTGAATTCATGTTATGTTCAATTAAAATATTTTGCTACATGTATAATGCATGCAACCTAGTACTCAAATGAACGTTTTAGTGCATTCCAAACGTATATACTGCCGCTTCAATATGAACTAAATTTGAGTTCGTTTCTCTATTTGAATAAGATCTACAATAATGATTGTTGTGAAGTCAAAGCATTTGAATTCATTTATCTGTTTTAATAAGATCTACAATCGTCATTATTGTCAAGTTAAACCATCATTTTTGTATTATCTTCACGGCACACCACATGATTAGTATCGAGTTACATATGAACTATGTGTACTATATGAACTCGAACTCGGTTTTTTGAATCCACTTTATGTTGATTTCAAATCATTGTAGATTTCAAGCTCTAGCTAGATCTTCACAAACTAAACCATGTCTCATATGTATAATGTGTTTATCACATTATGTATGGTGCCCCGCCCCCTATGCCTACAAGTATTTAGATGTGAGTTACAAACACCACACATTACCACAAATTCAAATAAAATGTGAGAATGTTCGATATATAGTATTGTTTAGATTGTTTGATATTTATTTGTAAGATGCAAACGCCACACATTATCACAAATTCAAATAAAATGTGAGATTCTTCGATGTATAGTATCGTTTAGATTGTTCGACATTTAGCTGTGAGTTGCAAACGCCATGCATTATCACATTATGGTATAACATGTGCAAAACCACAACACGCGTATCACCGCTATATTCATGCATGCATATGTTTAAAACACTATGATCTCCTATTCAAATATATGAATCCAATTTCATATCAAACTATGATCTTTGTTACTCTCTTACACCCACACAATCCTCTAACCTTTGTAGCTACCACTAACATTCTCTCGTGCATGCACATGCCCTCCTCGCCCTCCCCCCTCCCTCGGCATTCTATCCATCGCGCACATTCATTTTTTTTCTTTAGGTCGTTCTCCCACAGTCTCCACAACTCCTTTCCGACACACACCGATCGATAAACCTCTCCAGCGATGTCTGCCTACAACATACACACGCACCTTCAATCTCCTCCTTTATGTGTCCTTGCCTCGTGTCTCTCATACGGTCCCACACACGTGTAAACTCTCACCCCTCTTTTCATCGATCTCACAACCGCACACTCCTCCCCCTATCTAGCTAGTAGCTAGGCCTCTCGCACCACCTCCTAGCTCCATTCTCTCTGTCTATCCGTCTCATCGGGCCTTATTTGCCTCTAACAAATGGACGTACACCAACCGATCTCCCGCTATACATATAGCTAGCTAGGTCCTTATAACTCGTTTTTCCCCATGCGTCGATCGATCTACCTCATTAGTTATGTCTCTCCCTTCCTCCGACAAACAACAATTGATCTACCGATCTAGTTAGGTTTGCTTACCAAACACATGGTTCCCCTTCATCATCCATGGATGTGTCCCGACAGATCTATCATGCATAGGCACACACAGAAACACATCCCCACCCTTATTGATAGTATTGCAATTCCACCCTCAGTTTGTCTAGTAGGCCTCTCCCACCATCTTCGAGAAGCAACTCCATCACCCATCCAGCACTCTACCCCTCTCCCTCCCTCTCTCTCTCTCTCTCTGTCCCATCCTATTTCCCGTCCTTCAGTTATGTATGGATGTCGACCGATCTCCCTCAAGACATAGCTGGGTCTCTCCTTCTCAACACATATACGAGTCGTTCTACCTCTATAGTTAGGCATCTGCCTACCCCTCCCCCCACCCCCTCCCCCCCACACACACCGATACATCGAGCGCTCTCGACATGTCTCCCTGCCACACACAAACTTGACCTGTGCCCTCTGACGTTCTGGTAGCTAGGTCAGTCGCCCTATATCTTTGACTTGCACACACACACACACACAATTTCGATGGCTCTCTTCATCGATCTCACACCCACCCACTTGATCCTCTCTTCGACTCTATCGATATCTATGACCCCTCCTTCTCTTCTCGTGGATCGCCCGACCCTCTATATATGATATGGATAGGCCTCCATTTCACACACATTGCATGCAAAATTTAGTTTGAGATGTCATCGACACATATTCCCACAAATACATTCACGAAATCAACCTCCCCCCAAACAAAAAACACTCAGGAATGCACAAGCCATTTTTCTAGGTTTGTATCTCTCACACACACCTACGTAGGTGGGGGACGTGCACAAAGATAAGAGGTGCATGCACGGCGCACGTACTCCAGTCTCTTTCCCAAACACACCCGCGCGGGTACATGGTGGAGCTCATTTCTGTACGAAAAGGCAGCCCACATGGTAATTTGACACGTGTATTGGTTGTCCACTAGATGGAGGGACGATCGTCTACCACGGGTGAACAAACAAATTGCGACTTGACGCGTTATGTTAAAAAAGAGGCAAACCATGTGGGGCCTACCTTAGAGGCAAGGCTCTATACACTGGAGTACTTTTGATGTGTCCCGTCAACTCGTAGAACGAGGAGAAGCTTGCTTGTACGCCGTCTCCCCCGCCCACGGACGGGATGGCTCGCAGGATGAGGTGAAGCTTGCTTACTATGCCTTACGCCTGCTCCCTCGCCCACGCGCGCGGTGGCTCGCAGGACGAGGAGAAAATTTTACTAGTACTCCCTCCGTTTACTCCTCGTCCCTACCTTGGTTAGAGAGATTATCATATTGTTTGGAATATATGTCATTTAGTAGATTTCAATATGAACTACTAGTACATATGATAACCCACTAGTATAGGGGATTGCAACAGTTTTCGAGGGTAGAGTATTCAACCCAAATTTATTGATTCGAGACAAGGGGAGCCAAAGAATATTCTCAAGTATTAACAGCTGAGTTGTCAATTCAACCACACCTGGAAACTTAATATCTGCAGCAAAGTGTTTAGTAGCAAAGTAATATGATAGTGGTGATAATGGTAGAAAAGGTAATAGTAGTAAAAGTAATGTTTTTGGTATTTTGTAGTGATGATAGCAATAGGAACGAGAAAGTAAATAAGCGAAGAACAATATATGAAAAGCTCGTAGGCAATGGATGAGTGATGGAGAATTATGCCGGATGCGGTTCATCATGTAACAGTCATAACCTAGGGTGACACAGAACTAGCTCGAGTTCATTGATATAATGTAGGCATGTATTCTGAATATAGTCATACGTGCTTATGGAAAAGAACTTGCATGACATCTTTTGTCCTACCCTCCCGTGGCAGCGGGGTCCTTATGGAAACTAAGGGATATTAAGGCCTCCTTTTAATAGAGTACCGGAACAAAGCATTAACACATGGTGAATACATGAACTCCTCAATCTACGGTCATCACCGGTAAGTATCCCAATTATTGTCATTTCGGGGTTAACGGATCATAACACATAATAGGTGACTATAGACTTGCAAGATAGGATCAAGAACACTCATATATTGATGAAAACATAATAGGTTCAGATCTGAAATCATGGCACTCGGGCCCTAGTGACAAGCATTAAGCATAGCAAAGTCATAGCAACATCAATCTCAGAACATAGAGGACACTAGGGATCAAACCCTAACAAAACTAACTCGATTACATGATAGATCCCATCCAACCCATCACCGTCCAGCAAGCCTACAATTGTATTACTCACGCACGGCGATGAGCATCATGAAATTGGTGATGGAGGACGGTTGATGATGACGATGGTGACGGATTCCCCTCTCCGGAGCCTCGAATGGACTCCAGATCAGCCCTCCCGAGAGGTTTTAGGGCTTGGCGGTGGCTCCGTATCGTAAAACGCAATGATTTCTTCTCTTTGATTTTTTTCTCATCGAAACTCAATATATGGAGGTGGAGTTGGAGTCGGAGAGGCAACAGGGGGCCCACGAGGTAGGGGGCACGCCCTAGGGGGGCAGGCACGCCCCCAACCTCGTGGAGAGACGGTGGCCCCCTGGCCTTCATCTTTGGCAGGTATTTTTCTTATTTTCTGAAAAGTGGCTCCGTGATGTTTCAGGTCATTCCGAGAACGTTTGCTCCTGCACATAAATAACACCATGGTAATTCTGCTGAAAACAGCGTCAGTCCGGGTTAGTTCCGTTCAAATCATGCAAGTTAGAGTCCAAAACAAGGGCAAAAGTGTTTGGAAAAGTAGATACGTTGGAGACGTATCAACTCCCCCAAGCTTACTTTGCTTGTCCTCAAGCAATTCAGTTGACAAACTGAAAGTGATAAAGAAAAACTTTTACAAACTCTGTTTGCTCTTGTTGTTGTAAATATGTCAAGCTAGCATTCAAGTTTTCAGCAGAGATTATAACTAACCACATTCGCAATAACGCATAGGTCTCAAGTTACTCATATCAATAGCATAATCAACTAGCGAGCCATAATAATAAAACAAGGATGACAACACTTTCTCAAAACAATCATAATATGATATAACAAGGTGGTATCTCTCTAGCCCTTTCTGAGACCGCAAAACATAAATGCAGAGCACCTTTAAAGATCAAGGACTGACTAGACATTGTAATTCATGGTAAAAGAGATCCAGTCAAGTCATACTCAATGTAAACTAACAGTAATGGATGCAAATGACAACGGTGCTCTCCAACTGGTGCTTTTTAATAAGAGGATGATGTCTCAGCATAAAAGTAAATAGATAGGCCCTTCGCAGAGGGAAGCAGGGATTTGTAGAGGTGCCAGAGCTCGGTTTTGAAACAGAGGTGAATAATATTTTGAGCGGTATACTTTCATTGTCAACATAACAACCAAGAGATGGCGATATCTTCCATGCTACACACATTATAGCCGGTTCCCAAACAGAATGGTAAAGTTTATACTCCCCCTTCGCCAACAAGCATCAATCCATGGCTTGCTCGAAACAACGAGTGACTCCAACTAACAAGAGTCCCAGGGGGAGTTTTGTTTGCAATTATTTTGATTTAGTTTGCATAAAGCATAGGACTGGGCATCCGGTGACCAGCCATTTATCTCGTGAGTGAGGAGCGGAGTCCACTCCTCTTGAGAATAACCTGCCTAACATGGAAGATACAGACAACCCTAGTTGATACATGAGCTATTCGAGCATATAAAACAGGATATTTATTTGAAGGTTTAGAGTTTGGCACATACAAATTTACTTGGAACGGCAGGTATCACTACAAAAAAATACACTTCCGTGATGATAGGTGTTTGTCATAGTAGGTCGCTTTTTTGTCATGCATGTACATCCATGACAAATTTATGACAAAATCAAGATAGTCATACATGTGCTGTCGTAGAAGTGTTCCATGACATTACCAAAATTATCATCACGGAAGTGTCCACTTCCATGATGATAAATCGCGCGTCACGGAAGTGCTTTCATCAAGGGTGACCGACACGTGGCATCCACCGTAACGGAACGCCGTTAAGCTATCGGGTTGGGTTTTGGATCCGATAACCCGTTAACAGCCCTGACCAGTTGGGATTTTCCACGTGTAAAATCATCATTGGCTAGAGGAAACACGTGTCGGCTCATCATCGGGACAGATGTCATCCACTCACTGGACAGAAGGCGCCCATGATACATCGACACGTGGCACAGCCCAACAAGTTTAAATGGGCCGGCCCAACTAAAGGCCCACAAGATTTTGCGGACCAAAATGGTTCGGCCCAGCTGAAGGCCCACGAGATTTTGCGGACCATAATGGGCTGAACCAGCTAAAGGCCCACAAGATTTCGCGGGCGATAATGGGCCGGCCCAGGTAAAGGCCCACAAGATTTTTGTGTGCCATAATAGGCCGGCCGAGGTAAAGGCCCACAAAATTCTTGTGGATCATAATGGGTCGGCCCAGCTAAAGGCCCACGAGATTTTGCCGACATTAATGGGCCGACCCAGCTGTAGGCCCACAAGATTTTGAGGACCCTAGTAGGCCGGCCTGTTAACTGGCTGCCATGTTTTCGGCCAAATGCCGGCCCATATTTGATATGGTCTATTAATGGCCTGCCACGCTCCAGGCCTAATAGTGGCCCATATGAGATCTGGCTCGTTAAAATCCTACCACGTTCTGGGCCAAATTACGGCCCAGATCAGGTCCGACCCTTTAAGAGGTTTTGGGCCTAATTATGGCCCATATCAGATTCGGCCCGTCAACTGGACACTATGATTTTGGGCCCACTTGCTAAAGGCCCACTTAGTAATTCGGCCTGATATTAGTTTTGGCCTATTAAGGGCTCGTTTAACATTTCGGCCCTATATTAATTTCAGCGTGTTAAAAGTCCGTCATATAGTTGGGCCTAACTACGGCCCGGTTTGCATCCGGCCTGCTCGCAGCCAATATCTGATTGGGCCAAACAAGGACCGAGACAATTTTTCGGCCTGTTAAAAGCCCGTGATTTGATTCGCACAATCATGCGCTAGGGTTCATTTCGGGCTGCTGCCGGCCCGTGAGCTAATCAGCACGTTTCAGGCCCAACCTACATCGTGATTGCATGGCGGCCCGATTATGTACCGTAATTTTATGGTTTGGCCGGTTTACTGTGAAGACAGGATATATATACAGTAAAATAACTACAACATCATGAATAAGAAAAAACCTATACTATACAATAAAGAAATTAGGGCATATTACATCCACTGGGCATCAAAGTTCTCGACTATGATAATAAAGCACAAGCAGACAGCAGATTACATACACTGGGCATCAAAGATCGCCACCAGTGCAAATAAACACGCCGACAAAATAATATACAAAACCGACAGCACTTCAATAGAGTTCAAGAAAGGTTAGCCCTGCTGGGGAGTTGCAGCGCAAGCAGCTGAGCAAGATGATGAGACTGCTCTTGTTCAACACTTATATCTTTCTCACTCTGAAAGATAAACAAGCAGACAGATGACAGGTTTTGCACATAAAAGTATCAGTGCTGACAATTCATCACATTTATTACTGACGAATAAAGTGACACAGTTTAAATTTGCATTAACACAATATGGTATTGTTCAGGTCAAGACATGACAGGAAATGACATTGTGAAGGAGTTGGCAGCTTCACGACACCACTGGATTACAGATCAAGAACTCAAAAGTATCAATGGTTAGTGTGCTGTCAATTTATACCATTTCAGATTGGCAAATAAAGAGATGGTTTAAATAATAGTAGAATGATATGACATTTTTCATAGTTAAGACATTGCAGAATATGACATTGTGCTATAGTGGGTAGGTTCACCACACCACTGGATTACAGATGAAGAATAGAAGCATACATGTAGTGCAAAAGAAGATCACTTGCTCTGTATAGTTTAATTTACATGGTATGAAGAAGGAACTTGGTTGTACAACTGAAAACTTAAATTGAGAAAGGACGAACTTTTGTTTATGAACTACATATAATAAACTTTAAACAAGCAATTTGATGCAAACACCAAAAATAAACAGCTGTTGCAGTCATGCCTAACCAAATATATACAACAAAGTTTGAAGGCTTAAGATGGACAAACTTAAATTATTGGTGAAGACAGGCTCTATAAAGGCCTTGTCCATGCTGATGGGGGGGGCAATTCAAGAAGTTAACCAAAGAATCTTCTTCAAAAGCATTGCCTTTATTCTACATTTTGTTAAGAGTAAATATAGATGTGATAATATACGAAAAAATGGAGAATATTTAAGATAAGATGAAGAGTGATGCTACATAACCAAGTAGCTATAAATGTAAGTGCAGCAATACAGGCAAAAGGTACAGCCAAGAGCAATGCACAGCTAAACTTCTTCAGTACCAACCTTATGGTAAGAGTAAATATTTGGCATGAACAACTACCTGTCATTATAAGTGCACTAATAAAGGAAAATACAGGCAAAATGGAGGGCAAAGGAAAATAAGCTGCAGAGTGATGGTACATGAACAACTACCTGTCATTATAAGTGCACTGATAAAGGACAGCATGTACTTACAAGAACAATGCAGAGCTAAAAAAACATTGGCATTGGATATATTCTACACTAATGTAACCATTCATACAGATCAGATAATTTGGAGCGAACAATTGATAAGCACGCTATCATGCATACTGCTGTCACATAATGAACCAGGTATGTATGCAAGTACAGTGATACAGGACAACAGGTACTAACAAGAGAAAAGCAGCGGGCAGCATATTTGTGATATCTTGTCGTTCTTATCAAACCAGAATTCTTCTTCGAGCAGATTTCCTGCAAAAGAGATCCGTAAGGCACATGCGAAAAAGTAGAAGTTCAAATTGTCATGTGATTTCATAGACAGTACCTCATCCTGGGAACGAGACCAGTGCATAACAAGGTTTTTCCATTCAATGTCTTCTAAATTTAGCACAGGAGACTTCACCGGAAATTCGTTTATAGACTTGCCATCAAAGTGTGATTTCCTCAGGTAACACTGATACTGCTGCAATGCTTCCTGGAAAAGCACAAGCAAGCTTTGCTCGTCATGACTATCCAGATTGCCCCTCGCCTAGTTACAACAATGTAATGTAAATCATTGATGTGTTCAATCAGCAGAAAACAGGAAAATAATAGCCATGAATAAAAGCACTTACACGTAAGTTGGACAGGAAGATGTGAAAATGGTGTTTGTCTTCACAATAATCTTCCCATGATGGGAATATATGCACGCAGTCCCTAACAACATTGAAAGCATTGTATTTTAAACTGGGAATAAATGGAATGGGGTTCCAATCTGTAGGAATTGGCCATCTCTGCAGTTGGGATAGGTCTTCGGCCGGTGGACTTGCTGTACTTTTTGCTGGAGTGGGATTTTTCTGTGGTACAACTGGTGCTATGGCAAATGAAATCGGTATACCTTTTGCTGGAGTGTAGGTCCTGTGTGGTGGGGCTAGTGGTGTGGCCAGTGAAGTATGGGTACAGTCTGCCGGAGTCGGTCCTACGTTTTGTGTCACTGGTTGTACAGCCAACATAAGTGGGGTGCTGTCTGATTTCTCTGGCACCACCACGTTTTTCAAGGACTTTGCTGGTGCTCCTTCAGGTTCGGCAATCACCCTCTTCCTTTTTGATGTTTGATGCACAAGAACAGCATTTGAGTGGAAAAACATGGTATGATGACAGATGGAATATGTATTGATAATGGATGGGCATGGCATCTCGACATATATGATGAGTAAACTAAGCAGATGGTGGTGCAACAAAGTAGAAGAAATGCAAGACAACATATGCAAGATACCCGCAATCAATAAAACATTGCCAAATTAGAACAGGCACCTTGATGGGTGAATGGGACAGGCCATCTGCCTTTGACTCCTCGAGGTTAGAATAGTCATTAGGATGATTTTCTGAACAAGAATCAACAGGTGGGGAGCGTATGAGTTTCATTGCATCAAGAATGGCACTCAATGCCTTGGTGCCAATTTTGTAAGTCATTGCAGTGTTTAGCTTCAAGAGTGGACTGCTGCTAGTGCAGCACAAAGCAGCTACATAGATCATAGTGTAGATATAACGGGAAAACCTTAAGCATCAGAGTAAAATCGGCAAAGTGGAACTTGCTGGAATATATGTGCTAGTATTGCCGGTATGGCTAGAAAGGCTTCGGATAGCAGCTCTCTTCAAGTGAAGGTGCGGTACTGTTAATATCAATGTAACTCTCAAAGGTGACACAGCTCCCCGCATTTCCTTGCTATTCTTATAGGATTCAAGTGGGCAGGCCACTACAAATCCTATTCCTATGTTTACAAGATCCTACGAATCAAAGAGGCTCAAAGTGTCCATCACAACCAACCGTATAGACCTCTACACTGCAAATGTCGCTGCTCATCTTCAGTACAAGGAACATACTGTACTACTATCATACTCCCTCCGTTCCAAAATATATGTCTTGGTAGAGATTTCCACTATGGGTCACATACAGATGTATCCAGGTACATTTTAGAGTGTTGATTCACTCATTTTGCTCCATATGTAGTCCATGGTGGAATCTATACAAAGACTTGTATTTAGGAACGGAGAGAGTACATATTAAACAAGAACGGAAGAGGAACATGGTAAAGAAGAGTAAGCAGATTTTGGATAATAAAATGTTGGTTGTGCAGTGCTCACACATGATGAACCAGAGCGCATTAAGAATGCAACTCCTAGCTGTCTCTCGACCATTTCAGGCGGTTGGATGAAGATCCTACGTCTCCTAACCCTTCTTCTTCCTCGTCTCTGATTCTTCCCATACAAAACACCGCACGGGCCGCCGGCCTGACCACCGGCCCCCACCGCCTGTGTTCCTCCGCCACCCCCACCGCAACCCAACCCCCACCCGCGTCGAGTTTTCTTTGTTCGGCGAGGCCCCACAACCACCCGAGCCCCTTCGATCGCACCGGTGAACTCCGGCGAGCTCTGAAAAATCGACTGACCCAATTTTGAAGTTTAGTCTACTATGATTTAACTGGTGTGGAATATAAAAGGGGAAAACCATAAGCATTGCGAGTATGGTTTTGAGCGTGCCATGGCGGATCTGAAGGTGCAAACCGGACAAAGGAAACTTCGCAACCAAGACAAGAAATCAGAGTAAAGTAGTGGCGATCTATTTTCTTGCTGCGATAAATAAGTTGAGCAGATACGAAAGAGTACCGCCTCTGGTGTGGCGCCGTGTACGCATCTGCTGAGAATTTGACGGTGCTGCGGTAGAGATGGCTGTCGGCGGCGTGGAAGCAAATCTAGGAGGGTAGACAGTGGCGGCGGGGCGCGGTGGACGAGACGGTCGTAGGAGCGGCGCCGGCAAGGTGGACGATGGCGGGGATGAAGCGAGAGGACGGGATGCAAGGATCCCGGTCCAAAGCCGTGGATGAGAGAGGTCGATCTCTTGTACTAGACGGCGGCGTCGGGGTATCAGCTCTGGCATGGTGGAGGAGGACGGCGGTGGATGGGGTGGCGGACGGCGGCGAACGGAGGAGGGTGGGGTGGAGAGGGTGTTTTGGCACCCACGGAGTACGAATGAGAAAAAGGGAGGTAGAGAGGAAGGAGGAACAATGTATTCAGGGCGCGCTTGTCTCAAATGTGAGGAAATTTACAAACTTATCCCCCGTTTCAAATTTCTACTACATCACAGCAACACTAGTCGGTTGGGGATAGGACGGTAATCTCGCATACACTGAATATTTGCCGACGAGAGTTTGTTTTTGGCGCCCACCGTGTATGAATATGAATCGGGGAGGGAGTCGATTTCGGCCGAGGACACACTGTGTTTTGGCGCCCACCGTGTATGAATCCGGGTGAGAGGCGGTTACGCCACGTTTGGGTGAAATTACAAACCTACCCCTATCGAAACCTATAGAAATCCAGCATATAGGCTTTGTGTGGCAGGGATAGGCAGTAGTGATTTCCATCTCGCAGATTTTGGTTTCGGGCGGTTACTACGACTTTCCCCGCTTCGTTCAAATTTTGCAGAGTGCACGATTACCGTGCCAACTCAATTCGAATCCTGTTTGTATTCTATTTTTTTCGGGCGGCATCCATTTTCAATTGGAATTACATTCTATATACATCATTTATATATATATATATATACTTTCAAAAGCACAACAAAGAATTCTGCTCCTTTATATGTATAATATGATTTACAAATACAACGATCTCGAAATCTTAAGGTTGAATTCGAAATTTTTTAACCAAATTATGTTCTACTAAAATGTATGGATCAGTAATACCTACATATTAATTAACATAGATGTGCGTGAATTCATATGAGTATGCATGTTTGATAGATCAATTTTTGTTCGAGTATGGATTACATGTATCATCATCTCGAATTCAAATATTTGAATCCCTTTTTTGTTCACTCCTTTCACGCCCATCTCTCTCGCATGCATGCTCCTTCAGGTAGCTATCACTCTCTTTTCTCCAGCTCACCCGCACGCTCACTTCATGTTGCTCCTGTCCACGCAAACATGGTCTCTCGACGTCTCCCTTGAGAAGTGTCACACTCTCCCTATCATTATAAATTACACGGTTTTCATTATCTCTCACGTCTCTACTGTTCTTTGGTATCACTCGGTACCTAAGCTTTCTTTTTCACCGTCTTTCTCTCTATGGGATTCTCTCACACACCCTATATGTCTCTACATATGACTCATACCACTAAAATCACTCTCTCTATCTCTCCTGTAGACACAACATTTGTTGCGGTCTCCTTTTCGTCTCCATCCCAGACTGACATTATTCATTTGTTACTGATCAGACAACCCCGACAACCATCTCCTCTCTCTCTCACACAGACACACACGCACAACTCCTACCACTAAAATGTGAATGGAAAACGAGATTTTGTTATACCCAAACAAAAAAGGGCTGGAGGGAGTGATTGTTCTCACACGGACGCGACCTCTCATAGCGCAGGCATTGAACCGGCGCGCCGGCCAAGAGGGCCGCACTCGCTGCAGGCCCGGCTGAGCACGCCTCCTCGCCGCGTGCAACCAGCTTAAGACTGCCCCGCCTGCCTTCATTGAATCCGCGCGTGTGCCAGCAACACATCCTTCTACGAGCCGACAAGCATTTTAGAACACAAAAAATGACTAAAATATAATTAATTTACGCATGGTCTTGACTTGTTGTGCTCGCACTGGTAGCAGGAACTGGTAGAGGATTTTCTTTATTTATAACTCTCCTCACATTTTTTTGGCTTTGAAGTGAATCATGGTTGTGGACATTATGTATGAATGTGCAGATATCTGTGAACATGAGTTTGATGTGGAAGTTGAACTTGGAATGTCGGGCTTGCGCGTGAACTATACCATGTCCAATGCTTCGGCTGTTATTGTTTGGAAAGTAATTGCTGTTATTACATGACCCGAAAAAACATTTTGTGCCACATCAATAGATGCACGGACATCACAACAGGCATGCTGACTGGATAAACATTTGAACCTAGCTATTATGAAGGAAATTTTGTATTGACAACAGTTTTAGATAGCAGGAGACGCCTAGCCTGCTCTACCTCTGCTAGCTTATTTCTGGCTTCTTCCATCTCTTCTTTGGCTTGGGTGAAGAGAGCATCTGATTGCTCTTTTTGCTTCTTCAGGAACTCAGCTACATTCTCAAGGGCTGCTACACGCTTTCTTTCAGCCTTTACTTATGCCACGAGGACACGAACAGCTGACGACTCCACCTGGCTTGTGTGTAATCCAACATCATCTGGGAATTTGCACCTTGTGTCTAATCCAGCATCATTAGGGAACTGGCACCTTGTGTGTAATCCAGCCTCATTTTGGAAACATGATCTCGAGGTTGACCATACTTCCCTCCTCGCAGGAACTGCATCCTGACATGAAGTTACTTCTTTTTTAGATCAATACTCAGAGCAACCTAGATCCATTTAGTAGAAGCCATATAAACAGAACTCGAAGAAGTGAATTCAAAAGGAAAAAATAAATAAAAACAGACTACAAGGTGAGAACACCCACTTCCTACATCAAGCTAAAAACGAAAGCATTAGGACGATTAAGACTCTTCTTATTACACATCGAAGAACACCATGCTTAAGAGAAACAGAAACTACAACATATACACATCGAAGAACACGAGGCTACACGAAAGTAATTGAAAGGGTGTTACTTACCAAAGCTCATTTTACAGGTTCGGTGCAGCTCCTCTTTAACTTTCCACGCTCCTTGAAGATGTCCCGAATATCCCGTGTTTGATCTTCATTGCTCCTCTGCATGTTCGCACTCGTGGTTTTAAAATCTCAACATGGCAAGAAAAATATACTACTAGTAATACTCGCGCATCTTGTGGGCAACATTAAAACACTCGTCTGCCATGTTAGAGCATCTCCAACAAGATAAACTACTCATACAAATGCATCTTGATGCATGCAACGCATGGGCATTTTGCTAGTTCTAAAAACCTTTCCATCATTTGCCACGCTACCGGTTGCAGATGAAAAACCTACCCAAGCATAGCGCGGTACAGGAGCGATGCACAATTACAAGCTGATATTCTGTTGGACAATGGAGGCTATAACCAATTACTTTTACGTGAACAATAGCAGCCAAGAAATTTGAAGGGTAGGTATATACAAAATTGGAACTGCACATGTACTGCTAAGTCATTCAATACACACATTACCAATCGAGGAGGAGAACGATGGTCGCGGCGGCCTCTGTGAGTCATGGTCAGCAACGGGAGTTAGTTCATTGTCCACGACGGTGGTACTTTTGCGCTTGGCGTCGGCTTCCGGGAAGCAGATACGAGACCGTGGAAGACGATGCTGGGGAAGAGGCTCCGTGTACGATGACGACGGTGGACCGGCTCCAGTGCGGCGTACGAGGTCGTCGATGAGGCAGATGCACTGCGGTGGACGAGTGCACCGATGTAAAGGGGAGGAGCACGAAGGCTGCAGTGCCGTGTAGAAGTCTATTTTGTGGTGGGGATAGAAATTGGGGAGTATTCAGGTGTACTACTCTGGGTGCCGGGGTGGGGTTGGCTGGGTAGGGTGAACCTGAAGTTACCAAAACAGCCCCGTACTAAGCGTCATCCGTAGGCCTGTTCTGAAGGCTATGATGGTAACTTCCCACTGCTCGAATCAGGGTCGCGGGAGATTTTCCCGCCGACCTCAAAATTTTGTGACACTGGACTCCCCGTGTGGCGTGTTGAGTGATTCGGCTAAGCAACTAGCGAGCAGTACTAGTAAACTCTGCATATTAGGTTTGACCGAAGTCAAACTTCCTAAAGTTTGACCAAGTTTATAGAAAAATATAAACATTTACCATAACAAATATGTATGATGTGAAAGTACATTCAATAATGAAACTAATGGTATTTATTTGTTATTGTATATGTTAATATTTTTTGTTATAAGCTTTCTGAGAGTTTACAAAACTTGACTTTGACCAATGCTAATACGCGGACTTAAATAAAAATTGAGGGAGTACACATTTGTTATCTTAGTTTGTAGTGAACTAATCATTTGTTGAAATTGTGAAATAAATATATTAGGCTATTGACTTCGAATGTAATGGTATATACAATTCAATAGTTACAATCATTGTCGAATCCCAAGATGTATACAAGGTCTATAGTACTTCACAACATGCTCAAACTCACATAATCCCAGTCAAATGAGAATCTAAATGCATTTCATAGTTATTACTTTGTAGGATGCAAAAAGAACAACCATAACTCTACATCAGCCATTATAGAAGCAACATTTTGACATATCCCAATGTGTGAATGAAACGTGAAGAGAGAGCTTTTGAAGATGGTGTAGATAGGGCGGGAAAGATTGTATGTATGTGGACGAGAGAGTAGGAGACAAACCTAACGAGACAGAGAGAGATAGAGAGAGAAAGAGAGAGGAAGAAGTTAGGTCTGTGAGAAAGATGCATACATGTAATATACATGAGATGCATGTGCATCTGGATTCTATATACGTGGAAGGAGAAGAGACAACATGTTTGATGAGAGAGCAGGAAAAACATGGACGAGAGGGGAAGGATCTCGTGGGTTGAGGGATTGACAATTTTGTGCGGGGGAGAGAGGGATTGGTAATTTTGTGCAAGAGAGAGAGAGAGGGTGGGGGAGGAGTCAGTCAGCCATCGTCACATCACCCTGCTTCCAAATGACCCCGCATTCTCTAGCACGGTGTGGTAGCCGTCTTCGATCTACTCGTTGCCCTCTTTGAAGATTGAGGTGTTGTGCATGTTGGGGTGCAAAGAAGCACAAGCGAGAGTGGTCACCGTATAACCTTGGATGGGGATGAATTGTGTGCTCGGGGGAGTGTGTGTGTGTGTGTGTGTGTGTGTGTGTTGTGCTGCATGTGTCTGTGTGTGTGTGTGTCAGATATTGAGAGAAAACAAACCTAAGGAGAGAAATGGGTATTCACGAAGAGATTGTGCGGGCCTTGAGGTGGGCAGGGGCCGGGTGAGGGTGTCAAAATGTGCGCGTTGATGCATGTGTTGCATGCGACCGTGCGAGGGACGGACAAATCGAGAGAGATGGTTGTTGTGTTATGGATACTCCTCTCTCTCTCTCTCTCTCACACACACACACACACAAGTAAACTAGAAGACCATTCTCTCATGTATACACAACATCTCCACATTGCCCTTCATTTGTCTATGTCTCTCTCTCTCTCTCTGTCTATGTCTCACTCATGCACGATCATTTGCACATTCACACCTCTCGATGTCTGTATCACACGCACACCGTCTCCACATTGCCCTTCCGCCACAACACACATGGACACATACACATGTTCTCTCTCGGTCACACACACAAAATCAGTATTAAAAAAACTAGAGCGCACCTAAAATGTCCAAATCCAAATAAACACGAACTGGAGCTAAATTCAAATATATGGAAATATTGAAGCGTCAAGAACTTTCACAGGAAAAAAATTGAGTAATATTCAAGGATTGTTTTCACACACACAAAAAGGTTCGGTGGATGTCCTTCGAGCGCGACACGGTGACGCACCGTTCGATCGACCGCGCGGCCGCGGTTCACGTGCTTGCACAGGATTCCGTATCGTGGCCGTGGTACTAAGGCTGGTCATAATGGGCAAGAACATAAGCTAGTAACTAATAAAAGCGCTGCCTAAGTCTAATGTTTACGTGTACTAGTACGGTTTTCTTTTAAGTTTGACCAACCTTATATATAAAACTAAAGTAAGCTCCCACACGCGCACGCATCAATATGCCACCGCCGCCGTTGCGCATGCCGGCTCCCGCCTACTCTGGCCAACAATTTCTCGCCCATCACTGCCGTGTCGCCACCATCCATGTGCCATGAAGCCGAAGGCTCGCCCGCTCACGTCGTCTGCAGTCCCTCCTGGCGATGCTGCCGCGCTGCCAAGCACACGAGCAGCTGGTGGAGCCGCGTCTATGCACGCAGCGTACGAAGAGGAGGACGAGCGCGTGCTCCAGCACGTCGGCGAGGAGGAACTAGCGTGTCATTGTCGTCTCCGCCCGTGTGGAGGAGGCGCGCATGGTGGCTGTTGCGGCGGAAGCCGGTCGCACACGCGTCGAGCCCGCAAACCGGGTGCGGACGCAGAATCTACCTTCGAGACCTTGAATGCCACGTGGATCCTGCAATCTGAAGGAGCAATTTGGGTCAGTCGACTCATGTGAGCCGTTTGATGCAACATGGATGGCTAGAAGGGCTTCTTCCACCTCTTCTGTCGTCTTCTTCCTTTGCTCCGTCGAACTTCTTTCACAAATCGACTCACCCAAATTATACTACTAGTACGAACATATTAAGTACAGTAGGAACACGAAGATACGAGTAGTAGTACCAACTGCAAGAAGAACAGTAGTAAGACATAGTACTAGTACTATTGTACGTACTAAAGAGTTAAAATAACGAGAAAGAACATAAACATAGTTCTGCTGGGGCCTCAGCACAGCACACCCTTGAAAATAAACTAATAAGCAACTAGCCCGCTTGACACTGCAGTAGAACCAGCATGAGCGACGGCACTGCCACCTACTTGGAGTCCGAGTCCACGTCCTCGACTTCGTCCTCGTCCCTCTTCCTCTTCCTCTTCGCCGACGCTTCTTTGCTTGAACTGGACACTGGGATCTGCTTCTTCATCCAACCCTTGTAGATATTTAAACAAAGGTAGGCATCCATTGCTGCGGACAGCATGTGATCTTCATCTAATGTCTTCGACTCCCATGCATGATGAAACTCGTGATGAGGTTTCTTCAGTTTAGCGTACAAAGGATCCATCATGGCTGCTGCCAGAGTCAGCATTGAAGGTTGAGAGGAGGACACCAGGCTTGCCTTCTGGAGATCAAAGGGCTGGCCTACAACGAGACCTATCCGACGTAGGATGTCACTGTCGTTCTTAAAGCCTACAGTAACGAATTTCACTCTTTTGTCCTTGAGGAAGTTCTTAAAATCCTGGCACTCAATGTCGGCATGGCATATGTGGTAGACCAAGCAAATGTTATGTACGCAAACCTGGATCATGGCGGGCTTCTTCCTCTCTTCGTCCTTTAGATCCTTCTCTTGTCCCAGGACTGTGGTGTACTCAACATCTAGCCCAGCAACCCACTCATCCGTTGAACTGTTGAACCTGCGTAGGAAGCGAGCAAGCCATGCTTTCACCGTCTCGGATCCACGTGTGTAGATGACGATGAACTGATCGCTGGTGATGGCTCTAACCTGGTACTCAGCGGCGACCATGGAGATTTGGGAGGCCATGGATTTTGGAGGAGGGTTAGGAGAAGTTGAACTATTGTACCCCGCAAAAAAATACTAGGAGTGAACTAATGTGAAAGGGCGGGATGACTGGGAGCGAACTGTTGTAAGGTAGAAGACAGGGACGAGTAGGGCGTGCGAACGGCGTGGGGTTGCTGGCTTGCCCGGTGGATAAACAGCTGCAAGCCCCCAAAGAGTTCTCGAGAACTATGCGGGGCCCACTAGATGTCATGTCTACTAGACCCATATCGTAGGCCTGATGGTATAGCTTCTGCCTATTCGCATGCCATGCCAGCGCGTGGATGTAACTTCACTTAATTCCGTCAAACATCGCGCCTCCCACGACCTTCGCCTCCCTCGCGCGGTCGTGCCCTTTGAGACTTCGACCGGCTATAAATGAGCAATTTTTTTTGCCTTTTTTTAGACAAGCAAATTTTTTGCCTACTCCGCATGCATGATACTCCCTCTGGTCCTTTTTACTCCCGTCAACCGTTTGCAAAGTGTTTGACCAAATTTATACTTTTTTTTTGAACACCACCTTATATTAATTAACCAGCCACACCAGTACACTCATTCGATACAATATTCACCACACAGGGCGGTATGTTATTTACAAGAATACCATCTAATCTATTGTCAAAGCTATACTTAGCGATTAAGTGTGCCACCTTATTGGCCGAACGGCTAATCTTTGACAATTGAAGATTGTTGATCAACTTCGAGATGCTCAACGCTTTCATCTTCAGGTCACGCATAGCAGACCTGTCAACGCTTTGATAGGCATCAATGAAATCCCACGACCAAATTTATACAAAAAATATCAATATCTACAATACTCCCAAAACACTTAGGCGTGGTGCATTAACTTCTACCTCGTTTCTTGTTTCTTGACATATCAACCAATAGGAGATGTGGGTGTGCATGCTTTTAATGACTTGAGACTACCAAACACGACATGCAGTGGTTAGTTCATTGCATGCAATGCTATTAATTATCAAATAAACATTAAGATCTCTCGTTTTCCCCTCCTCCTTGGTCACAGTGCACAATCTAAGATGACTTTCTCACCTAGATGGAGGGAGTACTGATTATAACGAGTACTCCCTCCTTCCATCTATATAGGGCCTAATGCATTTTTCAAGACCGCCTTTGACTATTGATAAAATTAATACTACATGACATGCATAATGTGAAAATTATATCATTGAAAGCTCCTTTCACATACGAATTTGATGATGTGCTTTGTGTAAGTTGCATGTCATATATTATTGCTCTAACATTTGGTCAAAGTTAGCCTCGAAAAACGCATTAGGCCCTATATAGATGGAAGGAGGGAGTATAAGAACTACGTTTTATAATGAGTGTAAAAATATTGATTTGACATTGTGAATGTTGACACGTTGTGGAATAGTTTTTGAAGTCTGCAAAAGTACTCAACTAGTGATGTCGTTCTCCACAAAAAAATGTGTTTACCAATGCATGCATGAACTCTAGTTACTCTAACCCCCCTCTCTTCTTTAATTCTTTGCCACATCAGCATGTTTGCTATTCCCATGTGCATGATACCAGCTAAGATACCACCATTATGGCCAGCCTTAATCATCGCATGCAATAATTTAGTGCACCTTGAAATATGAACATGTGTGGGGCGTGTTTGTTTTTAATGACTTGAGACTATACCTAGCCCGACATGCAAGATGACTTATTATGCACCGTTCCCAATACCTGCAAGAAGCCCGTTCATCTCCAAATTTTTTCCTCTCCATGTGTGGAAACAATATGCCTGCCAAACTCTCCTTCTCCCTCCGGCGGTCCCACCACTCCACCCCGTGTGAAAAAATCTGCATGCATGACTCTCCTCCCCCCACGCTCATCCAATCCGTTGTGACCAGCAATATTTCCACCCCTTCGCTCCCCCGTAATTTACTCCAACAAATATGCCCATGTAGCTGTTACTTAACTGCAGGTTCATTCGGTCACTGACATATGGGCCCAACAGGGGTCTGGTCCACATGTCAGTGACGCAACTGGACCGGCAGTTAAGTCAGTGCAGCTTAGTCCATATCTTACATAGGTGTGCCATTGCTCGCTATAAATATTGCGCCTCCCATGACATCGCTGTCTCCTCCCCCTCACGTTCACGTTCATCGCTATCTCCTCCCCCTCCCTCTCACGTCGACCACCATGGCATCGCCCCACCCAAGCCCTAGGAGCCCCTCGCTGCACTGCGTGGACGGTCACGCGTCGCCGTTCCGTTCCTCGCCGCCACTAGTCGAGGAGGACGCGTCGGTGTTCTGCTCCTCGCCGCTACGCGACGCGTCGCCATTCCGTTCCTCGCCGCCACTAGTCAAGGAAGACGCGTCGGCGTTCCGCTCCTCGCCGTGACGCATCGAGGTAGACGCGTCAGCATTCCCAATCTCGCCAGCACGCGCGTCGGAGGACGCGCCGGCTTCCCGCTACGAGGAGAACGCCGCGGCACCCGCCGAGCCCCCCAGCCTTGAGGAGCTTTGGAAAGAAATGGATGTCGCCTTGTGGGAGGCTTTGCCTCCAGCAGAGCGCGCCAAAATAGAGGCAGAGAAGAAGGCCGAGGAAGAGAAGCGCACCGCGGAACAAGCTGCTTGGGAGGCCTATGTCGCGTCCGAAAGAGTCAGGCAATTGGCTCTTCGGCAGAAGGCTCGTGCGAGGGCCGTGAGGGTGGCGGAGAACGCCCATGCGGACGCCCTAAGTACAGTCGGGCCCAAGCGCCTCATCTAGGCTTGGCGGTACGTGGACCGGGTGCAAGCTTCCAGCGAGGAGTACATGTTGGCGCCGGATCACCACACCGGTGAGATCGCGCTCGCCTGCCGGCATGCCGCTAATCAGCACCTCGCGAGTTGCGAGGCTGAGGAAGAGGCGTTGTGTCGGCGCGCTAGGAAACGGCCGCGCACCAGGGCACTCGTGGCGCGCCGCAAGCGCTCCTATGAGCGTCGTGGCTTTTAGGAGGAGTATAATTATTGTTTCGTAAGGCGATCTCATTAGTTTTGGGACGCAAATGATAAATCCCGAACATTCAGGAATTTTTAGCATCCTTAATTAAGTATGTAAAAGGGAAAGTTTGGAAACCTTGTGTATTCATACGCATTTTGCAAGTACGTGCATATAGCACAAACTTTACTATATACTATCGCAGGAAAAGAATTCTATGAGATCGGGTCTCACGCGAGACCCATCCTGATGGATGACACGTGGCATTCACAAATCACAAAGCATCCCCCACCCCCACTTAAAATCAGGGGGGGAGATTAGATGCTTTGTGATTTGTGAATGCCACGTGTCATCCATCAGGACGGGTCTCACCTGCTAACCGTGAGACCTGGTCGCATATAATTTTTTTCCACTATCGCACTACATGTCTCTCTCGGTATATGCTTGCAGACTGTGCTACTCCCTCCGTCCAGGTCAATAAGTCATCTTCGGTTGTGCATCGTGACCAAGAAGGAGGGAAGACTTATACACCTAGACAGAGGGAGTACTAGTATTACTTATGTACATGCAAATGCACGTTTTAACATTACGATGCGGTTTTTGTAAAAGTAGAAAAACAACACTAGTCAAGCTTGTGAAACGATTCAATGCAAAACAAATGCAAAAATGCTCGTTTGATTGTTTACTTTTAGCTTCCTTCTTTGTGGTTATTTCTCTAGCGTACTTTGTACGGAGTATCTCACTGGTTGGAAAGGCATGCAAATTCCCAAACTGCTTCCTACACCCTGTATCTCACTAGTTGCCGGCGTTGACGTTGTCGCCCATGTCGTCAAGGATGAGGTTGCCGAGGTCGGGGAAGAAGTCATCGTTCGCAACTAATCATGTGGACTAGCATAGTAGCAGGATACAGAGTAGAAACATGAATTTTACCACGATTTCGAATAGGAAGGACAGAAACACATACGGTGCAACGGGAGCAGCACCGTTGGTGTTGAGGTTGTCGCCCATGTCCAAACACCACGTAGACACGGTCTTTGAGCACGGTTCGTAGTCGTTCCACGCTCGGGCATTGAAGTTTGTAACTATTTTAGATTAGAATATACTACTCCTCCGGTGCTAGTAGTAGAGCAGAGTCCTACTCTACTACTCTACTCAAGCAAGTTAGGGCATAGCATTGTAGGGAGTACTAGTACTGTGATCACTCAAGCAAGTTGTCTGGCATCGACATGACCCTACACTGCTGGTATGTGTCTCGTAAGTCAAGCGGCGTGCTGTAGTCATCATCACCTGTCCACTTCCCGCAGCACATATTCGCTTCTCCATCTTTGTCCACACATAATCTCATCCAATCTTCCATCCCCGCTAAGGTGCCTCCCCCCTCCTCAGAAACCCAGGCACTAACAATGGCAGAACCGAGCAGCGTCCGCCGAAAGAGTGGCTGGAATTCGCTCCCCACAGAGGTAATCAAGCTCATTGTTTCGCATGTGGACAATCTCAGTACCATGCCGCTCGCCGCGTGCTCGTCGGGGCTGTACCGTTTACTCAAAGCCCTCAGGCCAGAGCTTTTTAAGCCAGCTCCTTGCTTGCTGATGCCACCTGATCTTCAGAAACGGCGTGTCACGCAGAATAACGACCGTAGGGTGGCGAGCATCAACCCCCTTGACTGTGATCCGATCCCCGTCAGCCTCAACTACATTAACAGTATGTACTGGGTCGGCATGAACACGTCTTGGATGGTGCTCGTCGACGGTCGCGGCAGTTGGATGCTCGTGGAGGTCTACACCTGGCGATTGATCCCCCTTCCTTCAATTAACACTGCACTACTTTGGCACCGCGGCCCAGAATACTCGGAATCTTACAGTAGCCAACATGATACCAAGTTTGATTTGCTCAAGGTTGTAATCTGCCAAGTGCCCACAGGATCTGTGAATTATAAAGACTTCAGGCTAATTGCGTCCTTCAACCGCGGTCTCGCCTATCTGACAGGTCACTGCGGTAAGTGGATAAATCTACACGTCCATCGCAGGATCATACATCCTCCATGGTTCTCTGATGCCATTGAACACAAGGGCTTCATTTATGCTATCGACTCCTTCTATGGTTGGACGTATTGCTGGCATACTCCATTCATCGCTACAAATGGTTGTTACAGCAGTATGTTACTTTCCTATGACATCATGATGGCTTACTTATATTACTGTCAACATTTGCTGAAAAAATATTCATGCTCATAACATGTTGTTCTTAAGATTGACTAAACCAAGAGCCCCTTTTTATTTGACTCCAACTTGATATGATGTTGTAGGGCGCCTGGTGTCCCTACCCTTCCTAATCCCAGAACCTTTCAAAGAAAAGCGGCATGGCATTTGCAGGTGGTTCCTGGCTCGATTAGACGACGGCGAAAGATTGATGATCGTTCGCACGTACCGGACGTGTTGTTTCACGGAATACAATCACAGCCACTGCAAGGTCTTTGAGCAGGATCCCAGCTTCTCTGGGTCTTCAGGAATTTTTGACTGGAGGCTTGTAAGTAGCCTTGGTACACGCTCTCTATTTGTCGGACTGAATTATCCAATTAACCAAGAGATAACCGACGGCAAGGATCATGATGGCAGCGCGGTTTCGTTCATCAGGAAAAACTGTGTGTACACAGCGTACCATACATCTCTGCATGCACCATACCCTGATATCTGTCGCCACGCTCTGCAGCCCAAAGTAGGAGAGAGGGTCGCAAGTATCAGACTTCGACCTGCTGGCTGGAGTGTCCCCCATCAGGCACCCATCTGGTTCAAGCCGTCAGCCAATCTCCACAGCTTAATAAATAGTAACGTCTAACTGAGCCAGTTAGTTAGATGCGTACACTTGGTGTAGTAGGATCTTTATTTAGTTTGATGCATACACTTGTTCTTTTTTGGTAGCCCTTTTGTAATGATGGCTGATGTTTGGTTTGGAAGAGAGAGCTGCGTCTTCACTCTTCTGGCCTGCTTACTGCTTCTCTTGCACCCCCAGCCCTGGTTGCTGCTGCTGCTATTTTCAATGTACAATCAATAGTGTATTTCGTCTGTTGGTTGAATAAATGTGTTGTTAGAACAACAAACACAATGTTTTGGAAGTCGTTGCACGGTTCGATCCTTTAGTGCCCCGTACCGTACGTAGCGCATACTATTTATCGTACGGAACACATTTTTTTGAAACTCGGAACACATTTTCCACTTGTTGATAACATGCAGCCCACTGATGAAGGCCCAATAGAGAAGCCCATAATTAACTGGAAGGGAGGCTCTCACATGAATCCGGCCCAGGTACATGCTCATGGTCCCCTAAACATAAATAAGTAAATAAATAAATAAAGCTAAATGCTCATGCACCAGTTCTTTGGGAAAATAGGTAGCCCAGTATTTCTTTTTGAAGAATACCCAAGCTAGGCCTATTTGTTTTCTCCGAATTACTGGGCTGCAAATCTTTCATTCCGGCCTAGCTTAAGAGTATGGTCAATGTCTATTAAAAGTAATATCAAAAGGGGTTGAAAATTCCAAAAAATTTATAGCAAATGGGATATAAGTTTCTTTTTTTGTTTTTGTTCTTCACTGATGTCTTATACGTATTTCATTGGATTTAACATGACATAGTACTAATTTATTTTTAAATTTGTTTTATTATGTCTATTAATTTTTGGATTAAGAATATTTCGTTCCCCAGCAAAAATTTGCGAATTGTCAAAATTTCCCACATACTTAGTTAATTTTTTGACCCTGGTACTGACCAGAAAATGGCCAGCAATTCTAAAAATGGAAAACGGGCTGCAATAAATTCCATATAAATTAGAAAATGAGTAAAAGTTATAAAAATAATAGCAAATGGGATGTACACGCCACTGATTTCGAGGCTGACTTGTTTACGCAAGGCTTTGTCAGTGAACACACGATTCTAGCAGCAGTTAGTGTTGGATGTCCATCCAACGGCCGACGTGCTTCTTCAATCTCTGATCTTCCTGCTCCAGCCGCCTAAACTAGCGCCGGCGGGACTACCTGCTCCCTCCTCTTGTGGCCCGCTGTGATGCCGCGCAGGCTTCCCCAGCCCACCCTACTCCCTCCGCTGGCCCGGCCGCACGCAATCAACTGCCTCCTTATTACGCGAAAAAATGATTCCTCCCACTAACATCTGGGGTGCACCTGTTGGGAGGCTAACCTGTGGGCCTACTAAGTTGACGTGTATGCAGGGCTTGTCAACTTAGTCAACAAACGATTCTAGCAGCAGTAACCGTTGGATTTGAATCGAACGGTCCTGATGCTTCTTCAATCGCTGCTCTTCTTTCACCAGCCGCCCAAACCAGCGCCGGGGAGACCTCCTGCTTCTGCCTCCAGTGGCCGGCTATGCTGCCGATGAGGCCTCATCGCCCCTACTACTCCCACCGCTAACCAGGCCCTGCGGCGACGGCAGCCTAACACCGCAGCCGAACCAGTGAACCCTCGTACTCCTCTCCGCGTGGGCATCCACTGCCGCGTCTTCCCGGCTCCGCGTCATCCCCTTCCTAGGCCTCGCCGTCGTCCACCGCCTTGGTGCTCTCAGCACGGCGTGGTCAACGTGGTCAACAACATTCCATCGGAAGAGTACTGTACGTGGAGAGGCTGACAGCTGGGTCCACAGCCACAGCCCAGTTTTTTTGTGATTTGCCAAGTAAGTCGCTTTTTCAGGCCTTTTGGGCTGCAAATCTTTCTAGACGAGGAGAGCTTTAATTCGACTAGCAGAGAAAATGGCCCATCAGTAATGAGAAATGGGTTGTACATTTTTAAAACACATCAAACCGGCAATTAGTTTCAAATATCTTTTCTTAATTTCGAGATTTGAAATTACATTAATTTTTATGCGTGGAGAATTTGTTGGATTTTATATTGATATACATTTATTTTTAAAATCAGTTTGAATTTGAGTCAAAATTTCGGAATTAAAAACAGTTTGGACCACACCGAAATATGCAAAATTTCGTATAATTTTTTAACCGTGGCCACAATATGGGCTGTAATGCTAACAAAAAGAATATGGGCTCCAAAAAAACCTTAATAATTAGAAAATGGGCTGTAAATTATTAGAAATAATGGCAGATGGGCTGTATGCTGTTTTCCACAGATTTGAGGCTTTCCTAAAAAAAGGTTGACGCACAAGCAGTGACTGTTGGATGGCCATCCAACGGCCGTCGTGCTTCTTCAATCTCTACTCTTCCTGCTCCAGCCGCTCAAACAGGCGCCGGCGGGACTGCTTGCTCCCTCCTCCCCGCGGCCGGCTCTGCTACCGCGCAGGCCTCACCGCCCCACCATACTCCCATCGCTGGCTTAGCCATCCCTCTATTCACCCACACCTGCTGTTATTCTCCGGCGACGGCAGACGAACCAGTAAACTCTCGTACAGTCGTACTCCCCTCCGCGTGGGAAACAACTGTCGAGTCTTCCCCGCCTCCGTGTCGTTCCCTTCCTAGGCCTCACCGTCGTCCACCGCCCTGGTGCTCTCGGCGCGGCCTGGTCAACGCGGTCAACGACCGACATGCATCTGAAGTGGACTTTACGTGGAGATGCCGACAGCTGGGTCCACGGCCGCACGCAAGGAAATGCCTCCTTATTACGCGCAAAATAATGATTCCTCCACCTGACATCAGGGACCCACCGAAAGGGCCTCTGTATTTCGCGAAAAAAACATTACCGCCGCTGACAGCTCGGACCCACCAGCTATATCTTCACACGAAAGGAAGTGCCTCCTTATTATGCACAAAAAAAATGAATACTCCCCCTGTTAGCTGGGACCCAATATAGTGGTAGGCTGACTTGTGTGCCTACTAAGTTGACGGGGACGGAGGGCTAGGTCAACTTAGTCAATATGCATGATTCTAGCTCCAGTGACCGTATGATGTCCATCCAACGGCTGTAGTGCTTCTTCGACCACTGGTCTTCTTGCTCCGGCCGCCCAAACCAGCGCCGGTCGTGCCTTGTGCTCCTGCCTCCCGTGGCCGGCTGCGATGCGGCAGAGGCCTCACCGCCAATACTACTCCCACCGCTGGCCAGGCCATCCCTCTACTCACCCACACCCCTTGTTATTCTGCGACGGCAGCCTCACACCGCAGTGAACCAGTGAACCCTCGTACCCCTCTACGCGTGGGCATCCACTTTCGCGTCTTCCCGGGCTCCGCGTCGTCCCCTTCCTAGGCCTCGCCATCGTCCACCACCCTGGTGCTCTCAGCGCGGCATGGTCAACGTGGTCAAGGAACGGCTTCCATCGGACGTGGACTGTACGTGGAGAGGCTGACAGCTGGGTCCACGACCGCAACAGCGAAGTGCCTCCTTATTACGTGCAAACTAATTATTCCTTCACCTGACAGCGGGACCCACCGGACGGGCCACTATATTTCACGAGAAAAACGTTTCCCCCTGACTGCTGGGACCCACCAGCTACATCTTCACAGGCAAGGAAGTGCGTCCGGGCAAAAAAACGATTTTCCCCCTGACTGCTGGGACCCACCAGCTACATCTTCGCAGGCAAGGAAGTGTCTGACAGTCGGGACCCACCTGGTCGAAGCATACGTAGCGTTGTCATTCTGGTCGTGAACGTGTACGTACATACTGGTCGATGTAGAGGCGCGCACGTGTCGTAGTAGAGGCGCGCAAGTAGCATTTACACGTACGTACAGTGGCCAGGGTGCAAGAAAGAAAATACGGCCACATGACGGGGTCTCGAACGCGTACTCACGCATACGTACGGCCAGGGCTCGTGTACATGGCTGGGTCAGAACAGAGAAATAGTGTCGTCGTCGTGTTCATGGGGAGGCAACGGAATGCGTCGTGTTCATGGGGAGGCAACGGAATGCGTCGTGTTCATCGGGAGGGCTTGGACGGAACAGGCGATGGAAACAAGGCCTGGCGTACCGCAAAACGGAGGAAACGGCCTTGTGTTCGATCGGCCACGTTCTAAACGGGATCCTGTTGATCGGGAGGGGTTTGGCGTACCATAAAACGGAGGAAATGGACCTCCTACGGTCGAAATGGGGGTCCTGTTGATCGGGAGGGGTGTGGCGTACCGCAAAACGGAGGAAACGGACTTGTGTTGGAGCGCCACGGTCGAAACGGGGGTCCTATTCATTGGGAGGGGTGTGGCGTACCGCAAAACGGGACTCCACGGGATACTGTTCATCTCCACCGTCGACCCCCTCCAGCCTCCATGAGCTACTGTTCATCCACCGTCGACCTCCTCCAGCCTCCACCTGCGACTGTTCATCCACGGGCTCCTGTTCATCCAGCCACCACCGCGCGCTACTCCACCGGCTACTCTTCAACCAGCCCTCTCCATGGGCTCCTGTTCCACCACCCCTCCATGGGCTACTGTTCATCCTGCCCTCCACCGTCTACTGTTCATCCTGCCCTCCACGTGGTGGTCCTGTTCATCTAGCCCTCCACGGGGTCTTGTTCATCCAGCCCCAACCGGCTCGATCGATCGGGGTCCTGTTCATCCAAAGGCAACACCACGGGGGCCTGTTCATCCACCCCCACCGGGAACTGTTCATCCACCCCCCCCCCCCCCCGCAACGCTCACTTTTCATCCATAGGCAGCATCGATCGGCTTCAGTTAGCAGCAGTAGCGAAGGAATCGCTCGATCGGGTTCAGTTAACAGCCATCGATCGATCGCTCGGGTTCAGTAACGCGTAGCCTGCAGTGCAATCGCTCGAGTTCAGTTAGAGCCCAACGCCTCGCTCGGGTTTAGTTAGAGCCAACGCCTCGCACACACGCGCGTACGTGTACGTGAGAAATGTGCATCGCTCGGCCCCCAACCTCCCACCCTAACCGGGAACTCCCTGAAATTTTCCTCGCCCTCGCTTCTACCACGGTTTTTCCGTCATGGACGGCCCAAAGAATGTCATGCAGCTGCGTCTCCGGCCCGCCCAAGACGAAAAGCCCATTTTCAGTCATGATTTTTTGTCATAGAAGTAGGAGCCCACCACATCTATGATGATACCGGGGTTTGTCACAATTATCGTCATAGAAGTGTCATATGTATGACAGAAAAAAATTTCGTTCAACCCAAAATGTCATGGATGTGTCTTTTTTTATAGTGTATATACCGTATATAGGTAGGTATAGTGGACTCATGTGGAATAACTTTGGGGTTTAAGGAGTTTGGATGCACAAGCAGTATTCCCGCTTAGTACAGGTGAAGGCTAGCAAAGGACTGGGAAGCGACCAGCTAGAGAGCGACAGCAGTCATGAACATGCATTAAAATTAATCAACACTGAATGCAAGCATGAGTAGGATATAATCCACCATGAACATAAATATCGTGAAGGCTATGTTGATTTTGTTCCAACTACATGCGTGAACATGTGCCAAGTCAAGTCACTTAAATCATTCAGAGGGATACCACCCTATCATACCACATCAAAACCATTTTAATAGCATGTTGGCACGAAAGGTAAACCATTATAACTCATAGGTAATCAAGCATGGCACAAGAAACTATAATCTCTAATTTTCATTGCAAACATGTTTATTCATAATAGGCCGAATCAAGAACGATGAACTAATCATATTTACAAAAACAAAAGAGGTTGAGTTCATACCAGCTTTTCTCATCTCAGTCAGTCCATCATATATCGTCATAATTGCCTTTCACTTGCACGACCGAACGATGTGAACAATAATAATAGTGCACGTGCATTGGACTAAGCTGGAATCTGCAAGCATTCAATAAACAGGAGAAGACAAGGAAATATGGGCTCTTTTGTCAGATCAACAATAATGCATATAAGAGCTTTTTCAACAATTTAATCATGGTCTTCTCCTATCGACCCCCAAAGAAAAGAAAAGAAATAAAACTATTTACACGGGAAAGCTCCCAACAAGCAAAAGAAGAACATGAAATCTTTCTGGGTTTTCTTTTTAATTACTACTACAAGCATGGAAAGTAAACTAATTAAAAGCTACAGATAATTTTTTTGTTTTTCTTAAGGTTTATTAAACACACAAGAAGAAAGCATAAAAAGGAAAATAAACTAGCATGGATGATACAATGAAAAAGTATGAGCACTGACATCTAGCAATGAGTGTGTGAGCATAAATGTAATGTCGATGAGAAATACGTACTCCCCCAAGCTTAGGATTTTGGCCTAAGTTGGTCTATGGCCACGGCTGGCCTGACGGATATCCATAATAATAGTTGTTGGGGTCATACTGGGATGCAGCAGCTATCGCCTGCTGAGCTACGTCGTGGCGACGGGTGGCCTCCTCTCTCCTCTCGTACTCATCTGCCTCCTCTCTGGTAATAGTATATCCTCCTCTTGCCTGATAATCAAAGAAAGCAGGAGCAGGGAGAGTAATACGGACAGCACGGCATCTGTCAAAGATTAGTCGATACTGAAGAGGTGATTCATTCCTCTCGACAAACCGGTGGTGAACCATGGCATTAAAATCTAGATAGGCAGGAGGTAATTCAATATCATCTTCGCGTACATCTATACCAAGAAAATTAGCTATGCGGGTTGCATAAATTCCACCAAATAAATCTCCATTACGTCTATTAAGATGCAACCTACGTGCAACAATGGCTCCCAAATTATATGATTTGTCTCCTAACATAGCACTCCTAAGAATACTAAGATCGGGGACACACATGTGACATGCCTCATCTTTACCATTTATGCATTTACCTATGAAGAGAGCAAAATAATGTATAGCAGGAAAGTGAATTCTCCCTATGGTAGCTTGTGTAATATCTCTAGATTCTCTCACAGTTATATTATCAAGAAAATCTCTAAATTCAGATTTGCGAGGATCCCTTATACTACCCCATTGTGGAAGTTTGCATGCAGTGGTAAAATCCTCTAAGTCCATGGTATAAGATTTATCATAAAGATCAAACAGGACAGTTGGAGAATTACGTGAAGTTGAAAATTCAAACCTCCTCACAAAGGAGCTAGTGAGATCATGATAATGACTGCACTTCTCTTCTTTGAAGCTCACGAGATCAGCGTTACGCAAATATGTGTTGAATTCTTCTTTTATTCCTGCTCGATCCATAAAATTTTCAGAAGGACACTCACAAGGATGCACTGGAGCGTCTCTTGGTGGCTCTTCATCAGCATCACGCATTGCAAGCCTGGGTCCTTGCTTCTTTGAAGAACCACCTTGGAACATTTTCCTAAGCATTTTTCTTCCTCTGAAAAATTCTGAAATTTTTTAGTTACTTCAAAATAAAAGTAAACCGAGCTCAATAATATTGATAGCAACTACTCCTACAAGTGCCTAGGGCCTATATCATGCATCAAAACTACTTTTGACCATATAAATTTGACATGCAAGCTCAAGAATAGGGTCACCTAAGCAGCAAAATTTTGCAATGAATAAAGCACTAGAACAAAAACTAATTGGACCAACGGAGGAGTCACATACCAAGGAACAATCTCCCCAAGCAGTTTTGTGAGAGGTGCTTTGAGCAAGGAGATCGAAAATGGCAGCAAGATTAGCTAGAACTCGTGCTTGAGCTGGTTATTCGTGTTTGGGGGAGGAAGGAGTGTATGGGTGCAAGAATAAGTGGAGGAGGGCCACCGTGGGCCCACGAGGCAGGGGGCGCGCCCTAGGGGGGTGGGCGCACCCTCCACCCTCGTGGGCGGGTGGTTGACCCCCCCTGGTGTGTTCTCAGTTCCATAAATCCTCAAATATTCTAGAAAAAATCATATTTAATTTTTAGGGCATTTGGAGAACTTTTATTTTCGAGGTATTTTTATATTGCACGGATAATCAGATAACAGACAGAAAAATATTTATTTTTATTTTATTTAATATAAATAACAGAAAGGAAAAGTGGGGTACAGAAGGTTGTGCCTTCTAGTTTCATCCATCTCATGATCATCAAAAAGAATCCACTAACAAGGTTGATCAAGTCTTGTTAACGAACTCATTCCGAATAACATGGAACCAGAGAAATTTCGAATAACACTATGTTACCTCAACGGGGATATGCACGTCCCCAATAATAAGAATATCATATTTCTTCTTGACAGTAGGAAGAGGAAATTCAAAACCACCAAATATAATCGATGGAATTTTTCCAATAGAGTTGATACTACGAACTTGAGGTTGTTTCCTCAGAAAGTGTACCGTATGCTCATTACCATTAACATGAAAAGTGACATTGCCTTTAGTGCAATCAATAACAGCCCCTGCAGTATTCAAAAAGGGTCTTCCAAGAATAATAGACATACTATCGTACTTGGGGATATCAAGAATAACAAAGTCCGTTAAAATAGTAACATTTGCAACTACAACAGGCACATCCTCACAAATACCGACAGGTATAGCAGTTGATTTATCAGCCATTTGCAAAGATATTTCAGTAGGTGTCAACTTATTCAAATCAAGTCTACGATATAAAGAGAGAGGCATAACACTAACACAGGCTCCAAGATCACATAAAGCAGTTTTAACATAATTTCTTTTAATGGAGCATGGTATAGTGGGTACTCCTGGATCTCCAAGTTTCTTTGGTATTCCACCCTTGAAAGTATAATTAGCAAGCATGGTGGAAATTTCAGCTTCCGGTATCTTTCTCTTATTTTTAATAATATCTTTCATATATTTAGCATAAGGATTGGTTTTGATCATATCAGTTAATCGTACACGCAAAAAGATAGGTCTAATCATTTCAGCAAAGCGCTCAAAATCCTCATCATCTTTTTTCTTGGATGGTTTGGGAGGAAAAGGCATGGGTTTCTGAAGCCAAGGCTCTCTTTCTTTACCATGTTTCCTAGCAATAAAGTCTTTCTTATCATAACGTTGATTCTTTGATTGTGGGTTATCAAGATGAATAGCAGGTTCAATTTCCATATTATTATCATTACTAGGTTGAGCATCATTATGAACATTATCATTAACATTATCACTAGTTTCAGTTTCATTACCAGGTTGTGTTTCAACATCAGAAATAGAAATATCATTTGGATTCTCAGGTGTTTCAGTGATAGGATCACTAGAAGCATGCAAAGTCCTATCATTTTTCTTTTTCTTCTTTTTAGAAGGACTAGGTGCATCTATATTATTTCTCTGAGAATCTTACTCAATTCTCTTAGGGTGGCCTTCAGGATACAAAGGTTCCTGAGTCATTCTACCAGTTCTAGTAGCCACTCTAACAACATAATCATTATCTTTACTATTCAATTCATTGAGCAAATCATTTTAAGCTTTAAGTACTTGTTCTACTTGAGTGGTAACCATAGAAGCATGTTTACTAATAAGTTTAAGTTCACCTTTGACATTATCCATATAATCACCCAAGTGTCCAAGCATATTTGAATTATATTTCACTTGTCTACCAAAATAAGCATTAAAGTCTTCTTGCTTAGCCATAAATTTATCAAACTCATCTAAGCATGGGCTAGCAAACTTAGTAAATGGGATTACAGCTTTATCATATCTATAGAGAGAATTTACCTTTACTACCTGTGTCGGGTTATCAAGACCATGAGTTTCTTCAATAGGAGAAGGATTAAGATTATATGTTTCTTCAATAGGCGGTAGATTAAGACCATGTATTTCTTCAATAGGAGGTAAATTCTTAACATCTTCAGCTTTAATACCCTTTTCTTTCATAGATTTCTTTACCTCTTGCATATCTTCAGGACTGAGAAATAGAATACCCCTCTTCTTCGGAGTTGGTTTAGGAATAGGCTCAGGATTTGGCTCCGGAGGTATCCAATTATTTTCATTTGTCAACATATTATTCAATAGAATTTCAGCTTCATCTGGTGTTCTTTCCCTGAAAACAGAACCAGCACAACTATCTAGGTAATCTCTGGAGGCATCGGTTAGTCCATTATAAAAGATATCAAGTATTTCATTTTTCTTAAGAGGATGATCCGGCAAAGCATTAAGTAATTGGAGAAGCCTCCCCCAAGCTCGTGGGAGACTCTCTTCTTCAATTTGCACAAAATTATATATATCCCTTAAAGCATCTTGTTTCTTATGAGCAGGGAAATATTTAGCAGAGAAGTAATAAATCATATCCTGGGGACTATGCACACAACCAGGATCAAGAGAATTAAACCATATCTTAGCATTACCCTTTAATGAGAATGGAAATATTTTAAGGATATAAAAGTAGTGAGTTCTCTCATCTTTAGTGAACAGGGTAGCTATATCATTCAATTTAGTAAGATGTGCCACAACAGTTTCAGATTCATAACCATGAAAAGGATCAGATTCAACCAAAGTAATTATATCAGGATCAACAGAGAATTCATAATCCTTATCAGTAACAAAGATAGGTGAAGTAGCAAAAGCAGGGTCAAATTTCATTCTATCATTTAGGGATTGCTTACTCCATTTAGATAATAATTTTTTAAGTTCAGTTCTATTTCTGCAAGCAAAAATGGCTAAAGAAGCATCTTGATCAAATACATAACCCTTAGGAATAGCAAGTGGTTCTTCATCATCACTTTCATCAGTATCATCAGATTCAATATTTTCAATTTCTCTAGCCCTAGCAAGTTGTTCATCAAGAAAATCACTAAGTGGCATAGTAGTATCAGGCATAGAGGTAGTTTCATCATAAGTATCATGCATAGCAGAAGTGGCATCATCAATAACATGCGACATATCAGAACGAATAGCAGAAGCAGGTGTAGGCGTCGCAAACTTACTCATAACAGAAGGTGAATCAAGTGCAGAGCTAGATGGCAGTTCCTTACCTCCCCTCGTAGTTGAGGGATAGATCTTGGTTTTCGGATCTCTAAAGTTCTTCATACTGATAAGCAGATATATATCCCAAGTGACTCAAAGAATAGAGCTATGCTCCCCGGCAACGGCGCCAGAAAATGGTCTTGATAACCCACAAGTATAGGGGATCGCAACAGTTTTCGAGGGTAGAGTATTCAACCCAAATTTATTGATTCGAGACAAGGGGAGCCAAAGAATATTCTCAAGTATTAGCATCTGAGTTGTCAATTCAACCACACCTGGAAACTTAATATCTGCAGCAAAGTTTTTAGTAGCAAAGTAATATGATAGTGGTGATAACGGTAGCAAAAGGTAACAGTAGTAAAAGTAATGTTTTTGGTATTTTTGTAGTGATGACAGCAATAGCAACGGGAAAGTAAATAAGCGAAGAACAATATATGAAAAGCTCGTAGGCAATGGATCAGTGATGGAGAATTATGCCGGATGCGGTTCATCATGTAACAGTCATAACCTAGAGTGACACAGAACTAGCTCCAGTTCATTGATATAATGTAGGCATGTATTCCGAATATAGTCATACATGCTTATGGAAAAGAACTTGCATGACATCTTTTGTCCTACCCTCCCGTGGCAGCGGGGTCCTTACAGAAACTAAGGGATATTAAGGCCTCCTTTTAATAGAGTACCGGAAGAAAGCATTAACACATGGTGAATACATGAACTCCTCAAACTACGGTCATCACTGGTAAATATCCCAATTATTGTCACTTCGGGGTTAACGGATCATAACACATAATAGGTGACTATAGACTTGCAAGATAGGATCAAGAACACTCATATATCGATGAAAACATAATAGGTTCAGATCTGAAATCATGGCACTCGGGCCCTACTGACAAGCATTAAGCATAGCAAAGTCATAGAAACGTCAATCTCAGAACATAGTGGACACTAGGGATCAAACCCTAACAAAACTAACTCGATTACATGATAGATCCCATCCAACCCATCACCGTCCAGCAAGCCTATGATGGAATTCCTCACACACAGCGGTGAGCATCATGAAATTGGTGATGGAGGATGGTTGATGATGACGATGGCGACAGATTCCCCTCTCCGAAGCCCCGAACGGACTCCAGATCAGCCCTCCCGAGCGGTTTTAGGGCTTGGCGGCGGCTTCGTATCGTAAAACGTGATGATTTCTTCTCTCCGATTTTTTTCTCATCGAAACTCAATATATGGAGGTGGAGTTGGAGTCGGAGAGGCAACAGGGGGCCCACGAGGTAGGGGGTGCCCCCACCCTTGTGGAGAGACGGTGGGCCCCCTGGCCTTCATCATTGGCAGGTATTTTTCTTATTTTCTGAAAAGTGGCTCGATGAAGTTTCAGGTCATTCCGAGAACGTTTGCTCCTGCACATAAATAACACCATGGTAATTCTGCTGAAAACAACATCAGTCCAGGTTAGTTCCATTCAAATCATGCAAGTTAGAGTCCAAAACAAGGGCAAAAGTGTTTGGAAAAGTAGATACGTTGGAGACGTATCAACATACTCCAAACACTGATGTATATAGACGTATTTTAGAGTGTAGATTCACTCATTTTGCTCCGTATGTAGTCCATATTGAAATGGACGTAATAGTACGCACTCTCCCTCGCCCCTCGACCCTCGCCACGTGGTGGACATACAACAATTCATTCGGTCTCATTATTGCTCGACTTCCCGAAGAGGCGAAGAGCCAATCGCAAGGTTAATAGTTTGGAGATGCCAGGCGCAAGGTTTATAGGAGAACGATTAGTAGGTGCCGCGTCATTTATAAATAAAGTTGTAGTGTGAGGTTTTCCATGTAATCACTGAGCCTGCGTGTTTTCACTGCTCTTGCACTCCTCCGCTGTAAGAATGGAGAAAATTGTAATCCAGTAGTACCTCCTTCCGCCGAAAGCATGGGATATCCAGCAGTCCTACCACCTCAGTAATAATGACCAATGAGCCGTCAAATCACATAGACCCAGTAGTAAGTTGGACGGACGAAGCAACCATCACTCTTGAATCCGCTTCTCCCTTCAACGCAGGCGCCGGTGAGAGGTCGTGTCTGCTCTGCCCGGGCATGAATGCGGCACCGATTCTTTGGAGCGGCGCTGACCGTTTCATGCGGGAAGCGCGCGCGGGCGATGGAGGGGCTTTGGGTGGGCCAGGCTGGTCAGGAGCGGGCGTGGCAGCTGTCCGCCTGTCCCTATCGGACGCCCGGAAAAGAGAGGATGCACCGACTCTCGCGGCTAAAATCGTACACTACACACCATCTCTCTGTAGGAGTAGGTCGATCTGTCGCTATCTCTAACACACACATGCTGTTAAACACACACACACACGCACACGCACACACAGGTTCATAGAATAGGGAAATCATGCGAGTGCGAAGCCACAGGAAGTGAGATACAAATGGAGTACGTACAAGAAGAGAAGAGGTGAACAATATTCCATCAAACATGGACTGAGGAGAAGTACTCCCTCCATCTAGGTGTTAAGTCATCCTACGGAAATCAGATATTCCCAAAATGTTTAGGCATCGTCCATTAACTTCGCATCTCAATCCCCTCCTGGCCTCGTTGCTAGCGAGCGTTGTTACTTAGGGAGCGTTTGGATCCTTAGCAAGAACATCTTAGAGCATAGCCGGGCAAGGTTAGGCATCTAGAACTATTGAAATATGTTAGCTTTTGTGGGACAGCTAGCTTGGGTGGGCTAGAAAAACCTTGCTAGCTCAGGAGAGCCAGATCGGCTCGCTTCCGACGGCAAACTTCGCATAGTAGTAACATAGACTAGTAACATATGCATGTTGTACTAGTCCAAGTTACTCACCACTATGACCAGCCTAAGCAATGTAACCAAACGCTCCTTACTCTGCCTTGTTATCTCCCTTAGAAACCCAATGCATGGAGTGCAACTATGCGTTGATCAGTCAAGAAATCAAAGTCATCTTGCGTGCGAGTTAATACGTGGCCCTGCATGGTAGCTAAAATGGCATCTCTTAGTTGTTTGGATTAATTGTTGCATTTAGAGACAGAAATCAGGGCTTTGATTGGAGGAATGACCGGTCAAGTTTCTCCTTCTCCTCCAATCTGCTTGCACCTTGGTCCCGTTGCACCTTCTAACGTGACTTATTACACCTAGACGGAGGGAGTCGTACGAGATACGGTGGCACACTGACTTAGGTCGAATACAAGTGCCCAAAATTGTGCGCATGTTATAATAAGGATTCACTTAAAATAGTACGTGAGCGAACAGAGGTATCAATTGGACAGTGTTCTCGAGCAGTAGCGAGATGTGTGAGGTAAGATAGACCGCTGGCGCTTTTAATTTTTCTTATTAATTTGTTTGTTTCACCCTCTGACTAGTGGGACCCAATGTACTACGGGAAGAGAGGTAAGGTGACTAAGGCTGCATTATTTCTGCACCACTGTGGATAATCTTACCACCAAAGCCACATGACACGATTATGATTTAAATCCCAATGACTCCCACACACAAAAAAACACGGCATGCTTGTCACACAAATGCAGGAATGTACAAAAGGTTATTTTCCTCTCGTTGAACATAATGGGAGGGTTGTGTAGCTGGTTAGCCTGTTCGCTCATCAAACTTGAGGTCTCGGGTTCGATAACTACACTTGAGCATAATTCATGCCAGGAGGATTCTTTGACTGGTCAAAA